>NW_026526654.1:24782401-24799901 GCF_024362965.1 Panthera pardus | reverse complement strand
AAGTCTTGAGATTATATGTTCACAGTTCAAATATAATTTAATCAGTGAGAAGACTGTTTATTTACTATGACTTAAAATGTATTCCCTGGAAAGAGCAGAAGTAGCACACTGCAGCCTTCTATAGGGCATCCAACACATAACAACAAATTGAGAATTCTACCTTTGTCTTCTACCAAATGGAATTAGAAATTGCTACAAGATCCCCGAGGACTGCCCCCGCCCTCTGTCTATGGTTCTCCAGTGGCTCGAGGGAAAGAAGTACGCAGTACCTTCACCAATTTCCTGTGCGAACCCCTGAATGGTTTTCATCTCCTGTGACTGGAAGCCTAGGGCAGGGAAAGCAGTACTGTGGTGGCAAAGTATAGTTCAAATCACATAACCTCTTTTACCAATGTGGGGCCTTGAGGAAGGTACTTGACCTATGAGAAGTCTCGGTTTTCTTATCCTTACAATGGGCAGAATAATAACACCTACCCTATAGGAAAAGTGGTAGACTGATTATATATGCACTGAAGTAAGCACTCGGCCATTGGTCACTCATCTACTTTCATCTGGGTGCCCTGATGCAGGAGGAATGACACATGGGCCCGTGGAGCCAGTGGGCGAGACATTGCTCTGCATTTAATCATTGTGTGGTCTCCGTGGGTGAGGCGAGTCTTCCCGTGGCACACTTTATTTATTGAGTGGCCACGGTTGTTTTACTCCCGTTGAGTCACAGAAGCAAAGTTATTTTACGAGGTGATTAAGTCGCATGTGGTTGTGCTTCTGACAGCTAGGAAGAGCATCCTGAAGGCCCATTCGTCCTGTTAAGCAGAGTTTTGTTGCATATTGTATATTTACACAGAGAAGGGATCATGGGCTTTTATAATACTGAGAAGCCAGACCTACACCAGACGTTAGGATCAGGAACCTGGATTTCACTTGGGGTTTATGATTCAACCAGAAGAGGTTACATTGAAATTAAAAGATTTTTTTTAATCTAAAACTTCCTCCGGAAAGCAGAATCCTATTTAGAAACATGTGCTCTTTCTTTTTTTCCAACCTACTATGGCTCTCAGAGGCAGGGCAGTAGCACACAGGCCTCAGAATCAAGTTGGTTATGGCCGCCGCCCAAAGACGAGGCAGAGAAATTTCCCAAATACACGGGATTTCCTCCCGGGGTAGCATAAAATTTAGGTAGAGCGGCACTTGGCGAACTGACCAGCCAGATTGTTATGAACTCACTGCTCAGCTTAAGCAATAGCTTGCAAAGGACATGCCTTTCAGATATAATATATTTCTAGAGTAATTTAAAGGCCTGTCCTTTCTCCTCGTTCAATGTCATCGGAGAACATTTGGGGGGATCTTAACTGGAGGTCCACGTGGGTTTCAGAGGATTTGTGGATCTGACAGTTTCTGCCCAGTTTGGAGTCCATGCTTAAGTTTCCGTGGGACAGTGCCTAACTTGGATCAGAGTTTCACAGGCGTTTGTGTCCCGAGACCAGGTGAAGAATCATTCTTTTGCAACACATTTTCCAGAAAAGGGAAGAACAGAAAATCCAATAGGAGAAAGAAATCTGAGAAAAGTGCACATAAAAGGAAAGAATGAATGGGAAACAGGTTTTCAGGGAGCAGAAAAGCCCGTGCAATCTCGTCCCCCCTTTTGTGCTATCCTGTCAGACCTTCACTGGCCTTTGCCAAGCCCTTTGGCTGCGGTTCAGGAAGGCCCAACACGCGGGCGTTCACCCTGTTCTGGAGCGGCATGAAGAGGTTTCATGTAAGCCCCCGCCCCCTTGAGAAACAAGAGCCAGGTGATTAGTTTGAATTGGCCCGGGTTTTTCTTTCTCTTTCAAAGAGCTAGGATTTGTGTTACGTGCACGCTGCCACAAAATGGCATGTCGTATCATGCACATCTTAACTCAAACTTCATTGAGCCCGTGTGTGTCATCCCTCACGACTGCCTCTTGCCACTTTGAATAAAAGTATAGGTGTTATTATGGCAGCTCCTGAAAGCGAGTCTATTGATCTATTAAAAGAAGCACTTTTAATTAAGCAATCATATGAGATGGGTTCAAGATGCCAAGTAGTACATTTCTATGAATGACTGCCAGGGAAGGGCATTGCAGAAACTTATTTGAGTTATTTGCCAGATTCGAAAGCTCTTCTTCCAAGAAAACCTCTCTCCCTCGTTGGAAAGCCAAGATAGCTATAATTTTTCTATTGTCGTGTCTTAAGGACATCTAGCCTGAAATCAGCCACATTTCAAAATGGATGATCTTATTTAACTTCTCTTGGGAGCTCACCTTACGGATAGGAGTTCATGCTTCATTTTGAGAGGCATTTCTCCCTAGGGGAGAATTTGTCCCTGTTCCCATCCTGAACAGAGAAAAGGCTAATAAAGGAACAATTATAATAATCTGATGTCCTTGCCTATTTAAAAATTTCGAACTCCTGTACAGTTAGACGGTCAGAGGTGGAGGTGGGTATCGAATAAATGTTCAGTGAGGTCTCAGAATCTTCGGTTCTTTCCTTGTTGTTGACCCTTTCGTTGCCTGAGTGTCCCCGTCTATAAAAATCAGTTTATTTAATTTCTTAATGACAAGGTCTTTCTCAGTCTTAGTTCCCTGCATCATCTTGTCGTCACCTCCCCAGCTGGTAGGTTCTTCACCTCTTTTCTGAACCCATCCAGATTGCAGCCACCCTGAAGGACCAGCTCAAACCTACCTCCTTCACCAGAGAGACCTATAGTCCACATTGATTTTCTTCTCTTGCCAAAGTTATTTACAACTCAGATCTGTGTCTGTCATGTACAATTTTATTTCATCACCGTCTCACAAGGGTTCCTTTTATGTTTTGAAGCAGATTGAAAACTCCCTGTGGGACCGTGTCTTGAATATTTCCCATATAGTGGATGGTCACAAAATAATAATGATAAGGTGAATGGTTACTTTGTTTTCTTGATGTGATTATCTGTCGATGGTGAATTGGATAAAATTGGTAAGGCAGGTTTCAGCCTATGGCCGGGAGTTTCTCTCTGTATTTGGTTTCCTGTCATGGTTTAAAAAAAAAAAAAAAAAAACAAGAAGAGGAAGAAAAAAGAAAGAAACTACGGCTATGCGAAGGTTTAGAAATTTAGAAAATTTAGTGGAATCTCATGAGTAGGATTAAAAAGAACTGAAAAGGTCACAAATAATTCAGGTAAGCCCATAGGAGTCATTCTGGCACACTCATCTGTTACAAACCAAACTTGTGCTGGGCACAGAGGTAACCAGCTTCATACACGCCTTTTGCCTTTCATCGTCACTCCACCCATGACGCATATTATTATCCACATATGACAGATGAAAAATTAGACTGGAGAATGTACCTGATGTGCCCATGATCACCTTGCTGTCTCAATGCTGGGAGTTCAACCAGGTATCAGACTTTAAGGTCCATGATTTATTTTTAGTAGGCCTCACACCCAGCATGGAGCCCAATATGGAGCTTGAACTCACAGCCCTGAGATCTAGATGTGAGCTGAGATAAAGAGTGGGACGATTAACTGACTGAGCCACCCATGCGCCCCAGTCCATGATTTTTTTTATGTTTATTTGTTTCCCTCCTTAACTGTATTGAGGAGTCATTGATAAACATAACTAACATAATTTATGTTTAAAGTATACACTGTGATGATTTAATATATATGGTGGAATGATTACCAAGATGGAGATAACTAACTCATGTAATCACTTCATGTGATTAAGTCTTTTGTTTTCTTTGTGTGTGTGTATATGTGTGTGTGTGTGTGTAGTAAAAAGCTTAAGACCTATTCTCAGAAACGTTCAAGTATACAATACTGAACTAGTAACTATAGTCACCATGCTATATATTAGATTCTCAGAACTTATCTCCTTATAACCGAAAATCTGTACCCTTTGACCTGTATCTCCCCATTGCCCCTCCCCCCACCCCCTGGCAACCACCACTCTTTCTGTTTCTATACAATCAGCTTCTAAAGAAATTATTATGGGGCACCTGGGTGGCTCAGTTGGTTAAGTGACCGACTTCGGCTCAGGTCATGATCTCGCAGTTTGTGAGTTTGAGCCCCTCATAGTTTTCTGTGCTGACAGCTCAGAGCCTGGAGCCTACTTCAGATTCTATGTCTCCCCCTCTCTCTACCCCTCCCCTGTTCAGGCTCTGTGTCTCTCTGTCTCTCAAGAATAAATAAACATTAAAAAAAAAGAAATTATTATTATATTTCCACATATATGTTAATCTGTAGAGTATTTGTCTTTCTCTGTCTGGCTTATTTCACTTAGCATAATGCCTTCCAGTTTCCCCTATGTCATTACACATGGCCGGATTTCCTTCTTTTCTATGGCTGAATAGTATTCGTGCATGCGCGCATGGGTGTGTGTGTGTGTGTGTGTGTGTGTGTGTGTGTATCATCTTTCTTTATGCATTCACCTGTAGAAATCATTTTTTGACCTGCTACATTCTACAGAATACTCAATTGATATGTGAATCCTACATGAACATAAACATTTTTCTTAATGGTCAACACAAAATTAGGCCTTTATTCATTTATTCTGAGTACTTTCTAAATGCCAGGTCCCATGCTTGGCTTTCAGGATGTAGTGTTGAACAAGAACTTCCTTCATGAAGTGTGTGTGCTTTAGAAATGGGAGAGACAGACACACAAAATGATAAACTAAAATGTGATAAATGCCATGAGTGAATGATGAAATGAGAGCCTATTGATGAAAATGATTACTGTTCTCTGGGAGAGTATGTGGTATAGAGGGAAGGTGGGATAGAAGAGAAGGTGGTATATATAGAGAAAACGTGGTATAGAGTGAAGGTGGGAGATGAGCCAAAATATAGATCAAAACTGGATTGTGACAGAATTTATATGCTACATAAAATTTTAGGGTTAGGCTCATAGGAAGACACACAGGTAATTAAGCAGAGGAATGACATAGTTACATCTGTAATTGAGAAAAATGGCTGGAGGTAGTGAAGAAGATGAACTGAAAGCAGAAACCATGGAGGTAAATGCTAATTAAGAGGTTATTGGAGTGGTTGAGCAGAGAGATCGCCAGTGGTATCTGAGTACATCTGAGTACATCTGAGTGTATCACCAAGGGTTTAAGAGTACTGACAATGGAGGGCAGATGGATTCCAGGGCCATTTCAGCAAATTTACAAGATTTGTGCGTAAGGTTGGGCTTGATGTTAGGTACAAAGAACCTTAGTTACTTCAGAAGTTTCTGGCCTCTGTGACTTGGTGGATGGTGGTGGCCTTTAATAAGATAACAAAGAAAATGTGTTTTGCTTTAGTCCAAATTGGAAATATGAATTAGTTGCCAGTAAAAGAGGCAATTGCTGGAGAAATGGGTTGGAAGTCATTTCCAAAGAGTTGGTATTCAGAAGTGTAGAAGTGGACAAAAGCATCTACCCTGGCTTTGATTGGTGAACATTCCAATATGGCAGGCTAATTGGCCAAAGGTAGCCCTGGTTTGGGCAGATTGCATGAGCTGGTTGTATTATTCCTGATACCTTAGGATTTAACTTCCAGTGGAGAAAGTTAGGCTTATTTTGCCACTGCACTTCGTGGTTGACGTTTCTTATAAGCTGTACATGCCACCCAAGCAGACTCAGACAGGTGGTCTAGTTCCAATTCTTGCTACTGCAAAATGAGACTCTAGACTTCAACAGAGACGGGGAGAGGCAAGAGCTGATCCAGAAGTTTGCATTGCATCCAACTTAGACCTAAAGCTCTGAGCTCAGCGTCTAAGAATTAGCCAACTTACTATACAATAAGTTGTGAAGGCAGTTTAAGAGCCATCCTTCCTGACGGTGTTGCTGATTCATGGACCCACCAGCAGACTCTGGGGCATTAGGACACTTTCCTTTGGGTCCTCGGACCCACAGACAGAAAAGCCTGTGACCACTTCAGGTACCTGGAAACCCGTTGTATATGCTTATTAGAGCCCGAAACTATGGCATCTCCCCAGTCTGTAGGTCATGCCTTTAAAGATGCTCTTTCCAAATATAAAGTGTGGGTGAAGGTTGACTCACATTAGACCCCATATCATAGGTGGCTTTGCAGAGGCGTTAGGAGACTAGACTCTCTGAATCCTGGCACCATTAATTACTGCCTCTGGGTTTCGGGCCAATAGCTTACCTGCTGTATGCCCGCATTTCCCATGTATGAAATGGGTCAACAACTGCACTCAACTCAGGAGTAGATCAGACAGTCTATGTGAAGTGCTTAGAATAATACCTAGCACATTGTAAGCACTGGATAAATATTAGCTTTCATTATTTTTTGTACCAAGTTTGGATTGATTCATTGAGTAAAATAGCCAGGGCTGCCGTTTCTTCAGAGTATTCTTTCTCGGGATTGTAAGACTTCTGTGACTCTGGGGACTTTGTCCACTGCCTTCACATTTTCAGTAGAGATGTGCCTATAGGGCAAGTAGGACTTTGGTTGTGTGAGGACTTTGGAATGACAGGTCATTGTACTCATTTTTCCAAAGTACTTTAGTTTGGCAATTTCTCTATCATTAAAAAAAGATTAACACTTGACACGATAAGAAAGTCAGATCAACAAAAACCTTTGATCCAGGAGATAGGATAAGATAGAAAGTCACAGGCTTCTATGGGCCAGACATATAACGAGGCTGACTTCTAGGAAAATGCCTGCTGATGACTCAGTTTATCTGTAAAAGACAAATCAAGCAGAGACTAATCATGAAAGAAATGGATTAATAGTGTTAAAGATTAGATAGGAAGGAAAGGCATTAAAGGGAGAGATTGTCATGGTCAATAAGAATAAGGAATAGAATGACCCCAGCCTGAATAATCTCATCCGATCATTTGGTTGATGTGCTGCTGATGGAAAAAACATTGAAGAGCAAAGAAAAAGAAGTCAAAGGGCAGGCAAGTCCCCATCTGTCTGGCTTTCAACCTTTCCCTGGCAAAATGTGGGGTTGAACTAAATGACCTCTATGGCTTCTTCCAGCGTTGTCATTGTATAATTGTACAATTCCACTGTGGAGAAAGAGAAGTCCAGGGTTGGAGTTATTACATATGTAATGCACACACACATACACACACACACACAGGTACCTAATCATGCACAAACATCACAGCTGCTTATTATTTTCTCAATTATCAAATTTTAATTTCATACCCCTTGTGTATTAGTGAGGGTTTAGCTTTGTTCCTTCCCAGCAGTTATGATTTTAATCAACTCGGAGCCACAAACTGTAAGACCTTTCCCACGTTTGCTCTTTTTGTCATTCCCTTTGTTTCACCATGGCAGTTAAAGGGAAAATCCTGCAGATGAAATGAGGCCTGGTGCTTGTCTTTTTCTGGGCTAAAGAGCAGGAAGCCTGGAAAGACTGGCTCCCCCACAGCTAGGTTGGGGGAATAGCACCTTACAGGAAGGCTGGATGGTGTTGGTACCGAGAAAAAAAAAGCAAGCTGTGTCCAAGGATCTAATGGTGAAAAGAAAAGAAGAGAAGAGAAGACAAGAGAGGAGAGGAGAGGAGAGGAGAGGAGAGGAGAGGAGAGGAGAGGAGAGGAGAGGAAAGGAAAGGAAAGGAAAGGAAAGGAAAGGAAAGGAAAGGAAAGGAAAGGAAAGGAAAGGAATCTAGGTCATGAACTGCTGGTCTGATCTACAGCAGGTCTCTGGAGCCAAGGCCGTGTACAATGCCATATTATCAAAGAGTCCCTTGCAAGCTCTAAAACTATCTCAAGAAAAATTGCCTTTGACAGTTCTGAGAGGCAGCCACTTACCTGAGACTGGCGTCCTCTGGATTTGTTTTGTTTTGCTTCATGCCAGACACCTTCGGAAAGTTTCGCTCTTTTGGGGCATGGGTTGACTAATTAACCATTGGATGCCAAAATGGTCGTTTCTAGTGTTCTGTTATTTTGAACTAATTTTTCACGTAAAGTTTCCAGTTCTTAAAAAAAGCCTAGATGGATATGAGATGAAGTATTTGTAGACAGTAAATCACTCAAAAACTAAAAAGTGAGCATATCAGTTTCCTACTGTGGCTGTAACAAATTGCCACGAATGAGTGGCTAAAACAACCCAACTCTGGAGGTCAGAAGTCGGACCTGGGTCTCACTGGGCAGATGTCTGTGTCAGCAGGCTGCCTTCTTCTCTGGAGACTTCAGGGGAGAGTCTGTTTCCATGCCTTTCCCGCTTTCTGCAGGCCACCTAGGTTCCTTGGCTTGTTCTTCCATCCCTCCACCCTTAAAGTCAGAAGCACTGCATCTCTTAGACTTTTCTTTCACCACATCTCCCTCTGCCCACAGCCAGGAAAAGTTCCTGGTTTTAAGTTCTCATGTGATAAGAGGGTGTCTCACGGATAACCCAGGGTAATCTCCCTCACACAAGGCCTTTAACCGAGAGACATCTGCAGTGGGTATTTTTTGGGGCAGGGGGCATCATTCTGCCTATCTGCAATTAGAGTATTCTAATCACTCTATTTTAAAATAATGCCTAGTAGGAGGTTTTCTGTTCAAGGAGGCCCACGGGATGCTAGATGGGCTATACTAAGTTTCTATCTAGAATCCAAATTCTTGCTTCTTACAGTCGTGCTCAATAGGTAGTACACCTGTCATTATTCCTCCCTAAATTATTATTTACCCTTGGGTTATAGAGTTGGACGACCTCATTTCCCTCATGCACGTACACACACACACACACACACACACACACACACACACACAAAGGATCACAGAATAGGCGTCCTCAGTTGAAGAGCACATTTCTTATAATCCAACACAGTGTCCAAAGTCTTTCTGTAAGAAACATAAGGAACTTCTATGATTGCTTCGTTTCTTAAATTTCACATCATATGTATATCCCTTTCCCTAACTGACTTACTTCACTTTGCACACTACAGTTGAGCTCCATCCACATCGCTGCAAATGGCAAGATTTCATTCTTTTTGATGACTGAGTAATATTCCATTATATGTACGTACCACATCTTTATCCATTCATCAGTCAATGGACATTCGGGCTCTTTCCATAGTTTGTGCACTTGTTGTGCTGAGCTCCAGATATTGTATGTAAGTGTTGGATCCCTAAATAGTACACCTGAAACTAACATTACACTGTTTGTTAACTAACTGGAATTTAAATAAAAACTTTTTAAAAATACCCAATGAAAATGTAAGCAACTGGAAGTTAATGACAGTCTGATTTAGTTTTTAATGTTCTGTGCTCCATGATCTTGCACATAGTATGTACTTTAACAATCTACTTGAACAGTAGTTCAATGATTAGAGAAATTTGGTAGATGTAAAGATACCTCAAAATCTGGAAGACCTGGAAGGCAGACCAATTGGTTGTCTCATATATAACACCTGGGGAAAGGACTTGTATGTCAATCCCAAAGAGTTTCATTGTTGGGGCACCTGGGTGGCTCAGTCGGTTAAGCGGCTGACTTCGGCTCAGGTCATGATCTCACGGTCCGTGAGTTCAAGCCCCGCGTCGGGCTCTGTGCTGACAGCTCAGAGCCTGGAGCCTGTTTCGGATTCTGTGTCTCCCTCTCTCTGACCCTCCCCTGTTCATGCTCTGTCTCTCTCTGTCTCAAGAATAAATAAACGTTAAAAAAAAATTAAAAAAAAAGAGTTTCATTGTTTAATCCATATTTTTCTTTTTAAAAATGTGTTAATAAAAAAAGTTTAGCATGATATAAACAATCCTTCTATTTTCAAAATGGAAAAAAAAGTATTTTTCGTATCTACAAAGAAAATGTACAACCACAAATTATCCCCTGTTAATATTCTAATGAACATCTTTTTATATTTCTCTATGCATGCAGACTCAATCCTACATACATAACACAATGCAGATTTTGCTTCTATTGTCGACATCCAACAATGTGTTTTGGAGTTTTTTCTATGTCAGTGAATATAAATATACAGATGGTGCTTAACTTATGATGGTTCATCTTACAAGTTTCTGACCTTGTGATGGTACAAGAGTGATGTACATTCAGCAGAAACCACACTTCAAATTTTGATTTTGATCTTTTCCTGAACTAGTGATATATGGTACGATGTTCCCCCATGATGCTGTCTGTTGGTACTTAATGTTGCATTTTTGAAAAAGTGGGATTGATATATACTCTCCACTTTTAAAACTGATTTTATCATTACTGGCTTCACAAAGAGAGCTTAGAAACTGTCTTTCTTCATGGTCTGAAAAGTTTAAGTAACAAGGGCTCCATGAAGATTTGAAATTATTCAACCCTGAAACAAACTAGAACTAGCACATTTTGGTGTGTAGGGAGAAGGAGGTAACTCTTCGACATCGTCTATTTCGTCCATATTTATTGGTCTGGTTTTTTAGGGTTTTGGTTTCATTTTTGTTCGTTTATATTTTTATAGAAGTCAGTGCATTAAATACAAATTTAGCAAATTGGGGGCACCTCGGTGGCTCAGTCAGTTAGGCATCTGAGTCTTGATTTCAGCTCAGATTATGATCCCAGGATCATGGGATTGAGCCCATGCACTGAGCATGGAGCCTGCTTAAGATTCTCTCTCTCAGAGCACCTGGATGGCTCAGTTGGTTAAGCGTCTGACTTGGGCTCAGGTCATGATCTCGCAGTTCGTGAGTTCGAGCCCTGCGTTGGGCTCTGTGCTGACAGCTCAGAGCCTGGAGCCTGCTTCTGATTCTGTGTCTCCCTCTCTCCCTCTGCCCCTCCTCTCTCTCTCCCTCAAAAATAAACACTAAAAATTAAAAAAAAAAAGTTTCTCTCTTTCTCCCATTGCCTCTGTCCTCCACTCGCACACTCTCTCTTTCTAAAAAAGAAAAAAAATTTTAAAACCAAATTTAAATACTTTTCAAAGCATTTTGTCATAATTCTCTAATTTTCTCAGCATCTGGAGGTGATTCACCCATTCTTATTCCTAATTTGGTTACTTGTGCCTTTTCTCTATTATTTATCAGGCTAGCCAGTGAATTATTTATTTATTCCCAGCTTTCTGCACATATTATTGATGTATAGTACATGAAAGTTTAAGGTGTACAATGTGATGATTAGATACATGTATATATTACAAAAAGATTACAAGAATGTTAGATAACATATAGTAACTTATTAACTTTCTCTTTTTTCTCATATAAGTAATTATTTGACTTCTTGTATAAAAGGTACAGCACGATGAATTCTAGTCAAATTTACACTGATAATTGGAAAAAGTCTTAGCAACAGGTGAGATTAGGAGACTAAACACTCCAAGAAGATACCATTTGGGCTCAAGTGGCTCCAATGGGAATACAGCCATCCAGAGCTTAGCTGCTTTCTCCAAAAGACAAATATGTAACCAAATGAGAATGTCTGGTTTGGAATTGAGTATGGACTTGTAACTGCTCATGGAATAGACACACAAGATTCACTTTCAAATCAATTTTTTTACCCTTTTTTTTTTTCCTAAGTCTCTTCCGTGCCTCGCCTTTCCATCTTCTTTGGCCATGCCACTCATCTTTCCCACGTGTCAAACGGAGCTACAAGAAAAGTTTGTAATCAGCTATTTTATAGAATCCTAGGTATACTGCTAAAACACATTCAACCTGAAGATTCTGTATAATTTTCATCTGGGGATGAAAGGGAAAATTTTAAAAAACTACACAGTGGGTGAGGGTGAGGAACAGGGAAACTGTGCTCTGGGTTTGCAGCATCTGTTCTGGGAGTCAGAAGGCAATCATCTGCTTTTCATTTGGCCTCCAGGAGGCAGTGAGCCTCACCCTCAGGGCTATAGTGTTGGAGGTTATGGGAGCGATGAGCAGAAGTAAGGTTCCTGTGAGTGACTTACCAGTAGTTACCATTTCAAAATTATTGTTCCGTCATAAATACAGTCTCTCATTTAGTTCTTACAGCAACCGAGCCGGGAAGGTATTCCCATGTTTGCGGTTAGGAAAATGTGAATTACCTGTGTAATAAAGGTAGTCAAATAGTCAGGCGTCAGCACCAGAAAATGATCCCAATTCCTGCTGACTTTAAAATTGTTCTTTTTTTTTTGTCGTGCTGTATCGTCTTCCTGAGATCCAGGAAGGACTGGTGCTATCGTGACAGTCGTGTAGACGGGGCCATCACTAGGATCTCTGCAAATCCCATTGACAATTATCAATACGCTGTTATTTGTTGTCGCTTGGATAGACTCAGCCTTAGTAAAAAATTACCTGTGTGTGTATGATTCAGAAACTGTAACTATCCCATGACAATCTATATATACAGTGGACCTACAGCCATGACTGTTAGATATCATCGACTGGGGAAATGGCTCTTGACATTTTTGTCCATTTACCACCAGCTTGCCTCACCACAAGCCAGATGGAAGGCTGTTCTCTCACACAGAACTGTCAAATTTTATTATATAATCTTTGGTGCCATTGATTTTAATTTTTACTAGAGTCAGAGCAACTAGTAATTCCAGTGCTGGATCTACAACATTTTACATAATTTCTGGCGCATTTGAAACTAAGTATATGTATAGATATCTCAATGGGTCAAATATTTTTACAGATTCCAACCACTCTTTGAGATCAAATGGGAAAGACTTAAATTTAGCTTTCTAGTTCATGTATTATATGAAAAATAACTGAAAGTAATCCTTTCACACTAGAGACATTTATGATCATTTACAAACTATAAACCGATTAAGAAGAAATGCAATAATCACTTTTAATTTGGAAAAATCCAATCTGTAGAGGAAGACTAACTCAATATGACATAAACTAAAGTCTTTGCCAGCTGGGGACCGTTTTCCATCCAAACTGCTAGAGCGTACAAGAGCTTACTAATCCAAAAGCATCTACCAGTTTAGTAAAACCACGTCAAGTCTCAGCCAGTGAAAGAGCTGACATGAGCTTTGTACTGGAATTGCGTATCTGCCAAATCTGTGAATGATAACAAATTGATCATCTTTTCCCTACTGCTTCGAATGTCACCTTATCTTATACCAACGCTCCACGTGTCTTTGAGTCTCTTTCCAGACTTTGTTCTGGTCCATTGCTTTGTGTATTCATACCAATTATAGTAGCTTGATAATATATTTCAATATCTTGTAGGACTTGTCCCTCTTCCTTATTAAACATTTTAAGGTTTTCTTGAGTATTTTTAAACATTTACTTTCTAGGGGCACCTGGGTGGCTCAGTCAGTTGAGTGTCCAACTTCGGCTTGGGTCATGATCATGATTCGTGAGTTTGAGCCCTGCATCAGTCTCTGTGCTGACAGCTCAGAGCCTGGAGCCTGCTTTGGATTCTGTGTCCCCCTCTCTCTCTGCCCCTCCCCTGCTCATGCTCTGTCTCTCTCTCAAAAATAAACATTAAATTTTTTTTAATTAAAAAAATTTTTTTTTAATTTTAAACATTTACTTTCTATATGATACTTGGAAATAGCTTAATTAGTTTTTTAAAAAATCCTGCTAAGGGGCACCTGGGTGGCTCAGTCAGTTAAGCGGCCAGCTTTGACTTATGTCATGATCTGGCTGATGGGTTTGAGCCCGGTGTTGGGCTCTGTGCCGACAGCTCAGAGCCCGGAGCCTGCTTCAGATTCTGTCTCCTCTCTCTGCCCCTCCCCCACTTGCACTCTGTCTCTTAAAAAAATAAACACTGAGAAAAAATTTTTTTAAAATCCTGCTGGTCTTTTAAGTTGGATTATGATAAGTTTAGAAATGAATTAAGGGAGGATGGATTTATTTAGAATGAGGAATCTTCCCAGAGGATAGTGTGTCTTTCCATTTATTCAAAACTTCTTCATGACTCACAGGAGAAATTCAGAATATACATATTTTACACACACATACACACACACATCTTTGAATTTACCACATTTTATTGTAATTTTTCTCTCTACTTGTCATTTTCCTTCAGTAGATTGTCGGTTCTTTAAGGGGCAGCTCTTCGCTTATTATTGTAACCCAGAACCCTGGGCGGTGCTAACATATTGTGGAATGGTCAATAAATACATGGATGGGGTAATTAAAATTAATTGTGACATTCCTTTGACCATTAAAGTGACTGACAGTGAACATCAGGAGGCAGAGGTTAGAGATTTGGAGTCTCAAAGTCGGATTGCGTCCTCCCTCCTGCCCCTCACCCCACAGTCCCACCAGGACTGGAAAGATCAAACCATTAGAAAGACAAGTGACACTCATTTCTCTACGCAAATAAAAAATTCAAAAGTGCTAGAAAGGACTTTAATATTCCTTTCCCTTAAGGGACAGAAGCAAATTGACGGCCAGGGAAGGGCTCTTTAGTATACAAATTCTTCATAGCACAGGCACAAGATTTTAAACAATGTCCTCAGCCCCTCTCCTCTTTTGTCTGTGGCGATAGAATGGGGATTCTGTGCTCCAACAGCTCTTTCAGGGAAAACATAAACACTCCAAAATGTAAACTTCACATAGTTGCTGCATTCAAATTAATGAAAGCTGGAAGTGTCCCTGTTCTCAGGATGGGGTGGCTATTGTGGAAAATGCCTTCTTAAGCACTTCTGGCAGCCAGTTTCCTGCCCAGAACAGTCCAGAGAGCGTCTCTGCCTTCACAGCCATGGAGTCCATATCCTGGGGGGCCAGCAGGGCAGCAGTGAGGGGGGCCATAAGTGCCTGCAAGGGTTCTCCACCAACACAAACCTCTTGAGTCTCTGCCTTTGGAAGTGCTCGCTACGGTAGAAGAATGAAAATTGACCCTTGGTCCTACTGAGAAAAAACAACAAAACAAAACAAAACAGAATGGATGACCACGTTTTCAGACACTAGCAAACCTGGAACAGATTCTTCCACAGGCGTTGGGCTGACCACGTACGCAAAACGAAATTTTGCAGCACACTTTATTTTGATTATTTGAAGCCAGGTATTGATAAGTACGGATGTGCTTGTTCAATCTCTTTATATTCTATATCAAGAAGCTGAGACCCAGAGAATTTGAACGACTTATTAGTAGTTACACAGCCAGTTAGAGACAGGGCTAGAATAAGAGCCAACATCCCAATGTCCTTTCCATTCTGTTGCATTGCAATGCCAATCTACCTTTTTATTTGAATACATTTTTAATTCAAAATTATTCGCTGTTGGACTGGGTGGAAATAAATCTGGGCTTCCAGGCTTTTACTATAAATCTGCTATTAGAAAAATTAGCACCTCCCTAGACTGTTTTCCAAATGTGTTTTTAACATGCATCTTCAGCTTAAAGTATTTTATGTCAGGGTTAAGAGAGGCAGGAACTCTTGGTCAATATTATTATTATCTTAGAGAAATCCAGGTTATTAACTCTCACTTTGCGCCTAGCAAGGCATCTAGTTATAAAAAAAAAAAAAAAATCACAACTTAAAACTTTTTCAAAAAATCACAAAAACGTGTGAAAAAATCTCTTTTTTGGCACTTTGGATGGTGATAACACAGCTTTCCTTTCAACCACATGCATGAAATTTCTGACAAATTTAGGATAGTTTGGCAGTTCATTTCAAAGCTGTTGGTGTCTGGACCGTGGAGGATGTGATTATGGGATCTAAAATCATATTGTAAAATGTTACATAATGATCTTGTTTGCAAAAATTCAGCTTAGTTTTGCCTTTCCCAAGTTGGAAACACTGAACTTAATAATGGATACAAATATAAAGGGTCAGTTACGTATCGCTTTCCATTTGCCCATTCCAGAGCTGTTTATTTATGATTAATTTACTTTACTATTTCCCTCAATGTGTCAGATTCGGGACTAAGGATAAGGATGAATGAAACACATTATCTCTACCTTCAGGAATGTACAGTACATAAACTTGAGCACTGTTAACAAGAGACGGATTATTATGCACGTTGGGAAAGTATGACAAGGACTGAGAAGACAGACGCCTTTAAGACCTAGAGAATTAGGAAGAGGGGGAAGTGTAAATAGTGGGAAGAGTAAAAACCATGTTTTCCTCTCTCTGTTTGAAGGACCTTCCATTTCCTCCCACTCTGGACTAGGGCCAAATTGTCTCTGACTACGACAGACAAACAGAACTATCCTTCCGTGCCTCCTCCTTTCCGCTGCCTCGGGGAGTGGGACACTCACTCCCTCACCCCGTGCATGCTCCTGGCTCTGTCCATTTCATTTTCCAGGTCCCCTTGGAGTCTCTTTGTTCTTTCTCCCCTCCTCTTCCTCACTCCTTCTTTCTCTTCTTCCTACTACCAATACAAATGACAATACAAACAACAGGTTAAAATGTTAAAGTGATTTTTGAAAATAAAATTACGTAAAATTATATTAAAAAGTATAAATGATATATAAAAGTAATCCTTTCCTTTCAGCTTTTAAACAATGTTTAAATTATGTAATGTTCAGGAAGCCTGGGTGGCTCAGTCAGTTGAGCGTCTGACTTCAGCTCAGGTCATGATCTCAGGGCTCCTAAGTTCCAGCCACACGTCGGGCTCTGTGCTGACAGGTCAGAATCCAGAGCCTGCTTCAGATTCTATGTCTCCCTCTCTCTCTGCCCCTCCCCTGCTCATGCTCTTGTCCTCTCAAAAATAAATAGACATTTAAAAAAAATTTAATATGTAATATTCAATATGTATGAAAGAATATGTGTAATGCAAATCCACAAATACAATAAACACCTGTGAAATCCACCCAACCCAAGAAATGGAATTCTGACCACGTTCCTCTTCCCCATCCAGAGGCAATGATAATTCTTAGTTTTGTAGCCATCATTCCCTTGCTTGTCTTGATTGATATGAGTGCATAAAGAATACATTTTAAAAGTTTGGTTGTTTTTGAGATTTAGAAAATAATATCAAACTCTGTGCTATCTTCTGCTACTTGGTTTTATCCTCGCCATTATATTTGTAAGATTTCATTCATGTTGGAATTCGTAGTTGTAGCTTATTCAACCTCTCTGCAGTATAGTATCCACCATGGGAATATATCATAATTTATTTCTTTTCTCTTTCAAGAACATTTGCATGCTTTGTGTCTATCTATCTGTTTATCTGTCTATCTATCTATTTTTCTATCCATTTATTCATCCATCTTTACAAACAGGGCTGCTGTGAACATTCTTGTACATTTCTCCTGAAGCATCTTTTTTCCAGGGTATATACACATTTTCTTTAGGGCATATACCTAAGATTAGAACTGGGTCATAAAGCTCATGCCTAGTCAACTTTACAAAAATATACTACCTTGTTTTCCAAAATGTTTTTTGAATCTTTACCTCTTTCACATTGTTCTACTTCCTCACAAATGCTAGGCATTGTCAACTTTTTTATTTTTGCCAACCCAACAGTTACAAAATAGTATCTCATTGTGTTCTTAATTTGTGTTTCCCTTATTACAAGTAAGGAAGAGTCGTCTTTGTATTTATTCACCATTTCAAAAGTTCTTTATAAATTCAAGTTATTAATTCCTTTTTTAAAATTTATTTGTTATTATTTATTTTGGGAGAAAGAGAGACAACACATGCAAGCAGGGGAGGAGCAGAGAGAGAGGGAGACATAGAATCTGAAGCAGGGTCCAGGCTCTGAGCTGTCAG
>NW_026526654.1:21391724-21604224 GCF_024362965.1 Panthera pardus | reverse complement strand
ATCCAGTTCCAGACACCCTGCCTAGGTTTCTCTGCAAGAAAATTATACTTCCGTCTAGTTAAATAAACGTTTCTCTGTTAGCGCAGCCAAATCTAAATCCTAACAACACATCTTCTCACGAGTTTATACTCAGTCCTCGTTGGCCTTATGTTCACTCTGTTCTGTGATCCACTGACCTGGCATCTTGGTGAATGCCTTATCATACAAAGGAGGCTGACCTCCATCCCTGCTGCCACATCCTCGGCCCAAGCCCATATGCTCCCATCCCCATCCAGGTGCTGGCCACGGAGGTCCTTTCCTCCTACCCCAGCGCCTCCCTAACTCTATCAGGCGGAAGAGTCTATTAAGCATTTAAATAAAAATGATTAAAAAGCTTAAAACCCTTTTTTTATTTGAGAGAGAGAGAGAGAACATGAGCAAGGGAGAAGGGCAGAGGGAGAGAGAGAATCTCAAGCAGTTTCCTGCTCAGCACAGAGCGTGACACAGAGCTTGATCCCATGACCTGAGCCAAATTAAAGAGTTTGATGCTCAACCGATTGTGCCACCCAGGTGCCCCCCCCCCCACCAAAACTCATATTTTAATGACTGGAAAGATTCCATTCTATACTTTTTAGAAGTATTTTTTAATGATTATTTATTTTTGAGAGAGAGAGACAGAGAGAGACAGAGAGAGACAGAGAGTGAGCAGGGGAGGGGCAGAGAGAGAGGGAAACACAGAATCCAAAGCAGGCTCCAGGCTCTGAGCTGTCAGAACAGCCATGAGATCATGACCTGAGCTGAAGTTAGATGCTTAACAGACTGAGCCACTCAGGCACCCCTGAAAGTATTTTTTTTAAGTTTGTTTGTTTGTTTGTTTGTTTATTTATTTATTTATTTATTTATTTATTTATTTTGGAGAGAGAGAAAGAAAGCATGGAGTTGGAGAGGGGCAGAGAGAGAGGGGCAGAGAGAATCCCAAACAGGATCTGCCCATTGAGATCTGCACAGAACCCAATGCAGGGCTCAAACCCATGAACCGTGAGATAATGACCTGAGCCGAAGTCGGTCGCTCGATCGACTGAGCCAACCAGGCATCCCCCATTCTATAATGTTTAAATCAACCACTATCATTGGATATTGTTTACCATTATAGAGAATAACAAGCCATGGTAGAAAGAAAATGGGCAGCAGGAAGGGCAGGTGTGACTTTGACTTCCACTCTTTTAAAAAAATTTTTTTAACGTTTATTTTTGAGAGAGATGGAGCATGAATGAGGGAGGGGCAGAGAGAGGAGGAGACACAGAATCTGAAGCAGGCTCCACATTCCAAGCTGTCATCACAGAGCCTGATGCGGGGTTCGAACCCACAAGCCACGAGCCAAAGCTGACACTTAACCGACTGAGCCACCCAGGCACCCATTGACTTCCACTCTTAACCGTTCACCAACCGTGATTTTGAGCAAATCATTTCCCCTCCCTGGCCTTCCATTTTCTTGTTTGTTTAATAAACACTACAATACCCATCTCTCTGATTTGTCACGAAGGTTAGAGATAAGTCAGCTAGCACGATAGCACTCCCACATAGCAGGTTCAACAAAGGGGTGGTGGTGGTACATTGCTGTACAATAATGCTATTTCTGCATACTGGCATTTTTCTTAAATGATAAGAATCCTGCAGTGGGGGATTATTGGTTCAAAGGATAGAATGTTTTTTAGACCCTTGATTCACACTTGGTAGGACTTATCACTGACATTTTTCAAAGTAAGAAACCAAGGCTCAGGGGGGCCTGGGTGGCTCAGTTGGTTGAGCATCTGACTCTTGATGTAGGCTCAGGTCATGATCCTAGGTTCATGGGATCCAGCCCTGAACTGGGCTCTGTGCTGACAGCATGGAGCCTGCTTGGAATTCTCTCTCTCTCTCTCTTTCTCTCTCTCTCTGACCTTTTCTGCTCTCTCTCTCTCTCAAAATAAATAAATAAACTTAAAAAAAATAAAAAAGAAACCAAGGCTCAGAGAAGTAAAGCAGTTCAGTTAGGGTTTTAGGGCTCATAAATGGTAGAGACCGTATGTCTCTACCCGTGTCTTCTAACTTCTGGTCTTGGGCAATTTCTACGAAGTGTCATAGACCCAGAGCCCTAATCTTTGCACTGTGAGAAACGGAATTAAAACTGTTTGTGAAAATCAGCTGTGTAATATCACTGGACATTATAATATCATTACTCATTCTGACCCATCCTCTCAGCAAACTTTTATGGGTGTGTAGCAAGGGAGGGGATGTGGTAGAAAGTCAGCAGCATCAGTCAGGGAATCGGGGATTCTTCCCAGCCTCGTCATTTACTCCTCATGTTATCTTGGCAGAACAGTCAATATATCCGGGTGACAGTTAACTTATCTGTAAAAACAAGAAGAACTCTGGGTAATTCCAGAAGGTCACTTCTTGTTTAAAGTCCTATTGTTAAGCAGGGTGATGTGGACAAATCTGGGTAATCAAGACTGAAGCAGTCTTCCTACTTTTTCCTATTTTTTAGTAAAATACCTTTTACTAAATATTATGCCACAGCTGAATTAACAGTTGCAAATGTACGTATATTTGTTCACATTTTCTTTCAAAATACACTCAGACTCCAAGAGAGGAGCTCGTGTGTGCATATCCCATAAATGTGTCAAGGATTTGAAGCTGGATCTACTCAACTTTCCACTCCATTTAAGAAAAACGTATTTGTGTAAGGATTAGAAGAAAATGAAAATAAGAAAGCCATGGAATTTGGGGGATGGCATAAGGTTAGAATTTTCTTTTCTTTTTTTAAAGTTTATTTATTTAGAGAGAATGTGCGCATGCACACCCATGGGCAGGGGAAGCGCAGAGAGAGAGAGGGAGAGAATCCTAAGCAGGCTCCCTGCTGCCAGTGCAGAGCCGGACTTGGGGCTCATTCTCAGGACCGTGAGATCATGACCGGAGCTGAAACCAAGAGTTGAACACTTAACCAACAGCCACCCAGCCGCCCCTCTTTTCTTTCAATTACCCTCAGTGTTGTTTATGCAATGCCAACAACAATAATAATAAAACTTCCTAAGATGCTGGTGGCAAATTCTGGCTTTGAGAACTTTGCCTTGGGGACTTTAAAACAGTAAAGTCTTATTCTTTTTTTTTTTTTTTTTTTAATATTTTTGAAATTCTGATTAGTTTGAGTCTGGGTGGGTAAACATAATAGATGTGCGTAGCTTTCTCTGAAACTGCCAGCCTGTAAGATGGGAAGATTTCTGCATAGGGCACATTTAAAAAATTTGCTGCATCAACAGGTTTTGGGGATGGAGCAGCAGGGAGGCACCTAAGCCCTCTGAGGAGACGCCCACTTCTTCCAACACCGCCCTCACTCCCGTCTCATTCTCTCTCTGCACCCACCTGAAATCAGAGGCAATTCATGTCAGCGGCTCACCCCGCCCCACCTCTGCGCTGTGATTCTGAAAACACCCGTGGTTCTCATTCAGGGGTGGTTGATACCTCCACCTCCCAACCCAAGGGGTATTTATCAATGTCTGGAGACATTTTGGGGTGTCATAAACAATGCATGGGACAGGCCCCACAGCAGAGAATGATCCAGCCCAAAATGTCAGTGCTGAGGTTGAGGAACTGTGATTTCGGGCTAAGAGAAGTGAAGATAGGGTGTGGGCTCTGGCCTCGTCCCCTGTGGCTGGCTGTCATTTGCCCAGGGCACAGGAAGTAAGCAAAGGGTCACAGGCCAGTCCTTTAGTTCCACCCCAGTGACATCAGCTCCTAGAAATCTAGTGTCGGAGGCTTTGTCTGGATGAAGACTGATCTCGCTGGAATCTGCCCACCTGTGGACACAGGGAGTTGGACCTTGCCCCGAAAAAGTGCCTGTGACATACATTCCTGCTTCTTCCTGCCATTCGCCCTTTCTGTGACACCTGTTTCTTGACACAGTAAGCTTCCTGCAAAACCAGTTTCCCAAGCTGGGCGGCTGAGCCCCAACCGCTTCAAAATCTCTCTTCCTTGATTATGTGGCACAAGAGGGCGTGTGGGCAGGCCCCAGTACCAGGTGAGGGGAAACTGGCTAAGAGGAGAAGCTATCAGAAATGCTCATAAAACAATCAAGCCATAATGAGGAAGTGCAACTAACCCCAGCACCAACTCCCCCCAAAGGATGGCGATAACATAACAGCTCTGGGGATTTAGAGGTGGCTCGTCGCACCGAGAAGAGAAAGACAGAGGAAGCAGTTGGGCAGAGACCGTGGGATCAAAGAAGAAAAGGGCCCACCAACAGGATAAAATAATGGCCCTGTCTGGAGAGCCAAGAAAGGGAACTGACTACCTGACCATACACAGCTTGGTGAAAATACTTCTTACACCATCTGGCTCCCTTTATTTTATTTTTTCTGTAAACTCTGTACCCAACGTGGGGCTCAAACTCACAGCCCGAGATCAAGGGTCACATGCTCTTCTCACTGAGCCAGCCAGGTGCCTCGCCATCTGGCTCCTTTTACTTTAATTCTGTATTTACAGTACAACTCTGACCTCAATGTGTGTGTGTGTGCTTGAGGTCATGCTTCTCTGTCGACCAGGTAAAATGAAGACTTGGCTGCTTTTATTGCCGGTTAATAAATGAGTATTTTGGTTTTGTTGGGTCCCACCCATTTACCCTTCGGGGGGAGTCCGAATCACAGGACCTGTGTGGCCGAGTCTCCTGGAAACAGAGCCAGAGGCCTTTGGCAACCCCCGTGGTGACAAGATGAGGGGCCATCTTGCTTCCGGTTGAGGGACGGGGGAGTCCTTCATTCTCAAGGCATTAAAAATGGTTTTCAGCATGAGTGGCTCTCTGTGCACACATAGGCCCTTGTTAATCCCTTGTGGTTGATGACATCGTGGAGGAAAGATAGAGAATAAGGCCTCTGTACCACCAGGTCATGTGGCTCTTCCTCTTCCGTGGAAGAGATTTGGCATTCCCATGAGTCCAGCCAAATCTTATTCATTAATCAAGACAGTTAGGGGTAAGGAAAAGGGAGAGGCTTTTAAATACAGAGGAAAGGGACAGATGGATGAACCTGAGCAGGTCAGTAGGCACGAAAGGTTTTCCTAGTGTTAGAACTCGGCAAAATCTCGTGGGCGGTTGGCAAAGCCAAAGTGGTTAACCGAGCAGGGACCAGCTGAGGCATCCTTTCTCAGGCTTGTGCAGGGAAAGGCCCCCTGACATTCTGAGCCCTGTGCACATGCCTCCCCCACTGGTTTAGGCCTTCTTCTAGCTGCCCTGACCACCAGCTTCTGGATTTCTGCACTTTCGGAGCTTCTGCTCAGGACTTTGACTTCACCCAGTGGATTGGGCCTTTTCAGATTCCGGGGATGCTTCTCCAGTCTGGATCCCCCAACTGGCTTTATCCCATTCAGACCTGCCTGGAAAGCTTAGACGGATTCAATGCCCAGGCCTCACCAGAGGTAAATGACTGAATGTTTTGTTCCTTCCATCAGATCCCACATGCTTAATCTGAGATCAGTGCAACGGAGAGAAGGAGTCTGAGCTGGGTCGGTAGGAAAATACCACCTGTACGGTGACAGGCTAATCTTAAGGCCCCAGAGAGCCCGTGAAAGGCATGCATTGTGGTACGAAGCCTGCACAGCAACCGGGAAGGGGTACGTGTAGCCAAGTGTCTCCATGAAATAGCACAGGAATGTGCACGACGCCACAGACACATGTCTCAGAGCCTGCACTGTACTGGAGTCTCCAGTCCTAGTTCTGCTGACATTGGAGGCGAGAGTCCGGCAGCCTGAACTTGAACCAAGGTTTCCTAATGGTTCTCAGTGACCCTAAAGAACGAGAGCCACAGGGGAAAGCACCGTACGCTTGGGACATAACCCTGCACCAAAGAGTTGTATCAGGTTTGCGGGATTAATGATGGGTTTTTCTTACCGCACACTTTTTTGCTACTGCTATTTTACCTTTCCAGTGAAAATTATTTTACTTTTACAATGAAAAATAAAATAAGTGAAAACAAAAATAAATAAGTAAAGAGTTAAGATATGTAAACAAAAAGGAGGAAATGAGGAATTGGATGCAGAAGGACCTAGAGGGGCACCTGGGTGGCTCAGTCGGTCGAGGGTTGGAGCTCAGCTCAGGTCATGATCTCACGGTTCCTGAGTTCAAGCCCCGTGTTGGACTCACTTCTGTCAGAGCAGAGCCCACTTAGGGTCCTCTGTCCCCCACTCTCTCTGCACCTTCTCCTTTCTCTGTCTCTCTCTCAAAAATAAATAAAAACACTTAAAAGAAAATAAAGACCTAGAGAAAGGGGCATAGGTAGGCAGCCTGATGAAGACAGGAACTGCCAGGGGCAGCCAGAGAAGGGGAGGAACTTTAGATCCAGACTTACGACACCTGGGTTGGATGCCAGCTCTGTGCTACCAGCTATTATCTTGAGGTGAGACGCTGAGCCTCAGGTTTTTGTGAAATCCAAATTTAATACCTGCTGGCATCATGCCAGCCCCTGTCCTCAGTGCTTTACCCACATCCTCTCATCCGAGCATCGCAGAAACATGTTGCGATCGATGCAATTACCATCCAGTTTTCCAGATAAGGAAGCGAGAGACAGAGAGTAACTTGCCCAGAGACCCTAGGAAGTGGCAGTGCCGGGAAATAAGTAGGAATGTGCTTCGGGAAGCTCACAGGGCTGCATGTCAGGAGGCAGCCAGTGTTTTCCTAGTGGCCGAGTAATTCCCTTGATCCTTTTGGCCCCTTCTCTGCACTATCATCCGCTCTCTTCCCAAAGGGCTGCTTTCTCTGAGATCGACACCGCCTGAGACAGACTCCGAACTGGCTCCGCTGGGAAAATGCCATCCCTCCGGTGACAGGAAAGTATGGTCACAGGGAAGCCCCGTAGAAGCCAGCATCCTCACGCCACATCTGCCCTGTGACTCTGAGGTATTACCTGCTCTTCAGCCAGAGCTCGGGTTACAGTGTCGGCACAGCTGGGCTCCAGTCCCAGCCCAGCCACCTGCCGGCCGTGCGGCATCTCGTTCAACCCACGAGTTGAACCCACTTGTTCAATCCATCTGCCTGCCATGCTTGCTGTTCTTGGGGATGCCTGGGTCTTTCAAAAGCCCTGCAGGGGATTCTAATGTCCAGCTAGCATTGAAACTCGCTCCCAACTTTTCGTTCCTTACGTGTAAAATGAGAGGAACCACTAATAATCCAAACTTATTTCATGAGTACCTGTTAGGCATTATCTCACATATCTCCCAGGAAAAGCCCAGGAATCCAGCCCCACATATCCCCTATTTCACGCCGAGTCTCTGCTTAGTGGCAGAACCGAGCCCCAAACCCAACTGTTCAGCCACTAACACAATTCTTTCCACGCCTGACATCTATCAACATGTATTTCTCGCACACAGTTGTTCTGAGTATTAGCCAAGAAACTCCCAGCACAATGCGTGACACATAAGCCAACAAATGTAAAATACTTAATTAGTAACTTGAGATGGGAATTTATTTTAACCTACATCTTCCCAGATCTCTTGGAGTGCTCTATTTTTTTTTTTTTTTTTTTTTTTTTTTTAAGGCAAGGCGATGCGTTCCTCTTCAGTGATCACTAGCTGTGTAAAATTCAAAATCAGGGAACTTACCTCCAAACCAGGATTTCCCAGGCCAACTTTGCTCAGCCACAGTCTGACTTGGGTGGTCCTTTGGAGCCACTACAACATGGTCTGTTTCCTGGAGTAGAACACATTGGCCTTCCAGAAGGGTGGGGGTGCTTGGAAGTGGTGGTGACCCCACGCAGCCTGTGCCGTACCCCCTTCGTCTTCATGTGGCTCTTGTTTCAGGAAATGTTGGCCTCTTGTCTTTGGTGATCCGAGTATCTGCAATGACTTCCTGATGCAGGACAGAAATCCAAGGCTATGGTCATGGCCTGTGAGCCCAGTGGGCCAGCTGAGGGCTGTGAACCCTCCCGGTGACCATCTGGATCATAAGCAGGCATGTAAAGGGCACAATGTGTCAATAAACCTTCTTTGAAACATCACCCCCTTCTCCCCAGCACACATCACCTGCGTGCCTCAGAATCACCTGCAGAGCTTGTTAAAGCACCCATTTCTGGCCCCATGCCGAGAGTTTCTTTCTTCTCCTTCTTCTTTTTTTTTTTTAGTGTTTATTTATTTTGAGTGAGAAGCGGGGGTGGGGGTGGGGGACACAGAGAAAGAGGGAGAGAAAGAATCCCAAGCAGGCTTCCCACTGTCAGCGCAGAGCCCTACCTGGGGCTTGATCCCACAAACTGTGAGATCATAACCTGAGCAGAAATCAAGAGTTGGACATTCCACTGACTGAGCCACCCAGGCGGCCCCAGAGTTTGATTGAGTACAGCTGTGCATTTTGAACCTGTTCTCAGATGCTGCTGATCCAAGGACCACACTTTGTGACCCACTGAACTAGAGAGACAGCCGTCATGATTGCCTGGCTTTGTGAGGCTGCCTCTTGCAGATGCCAACAATGGCTCTGAGGCAACCTCATGGCTGGCCTGGCCCAGGGGCTCCTCCTCCCCTGGTCATACTGAGGCCAGAAGCCACTAGGGAGGCACAGGAGGCAGTGATGTTGTGCAGACCAGGACCAGGAGGCTAGGAACTCGAGTGCACTGCGTCGGGTGACACCCAAGGCTGGACAGGGATGGTCTGCAGCTAAGGAAGTCTTACGTGCTGGTAGTGATAGTGATATCAAAGTCCAGGGAGAAGTGCAGGGCTCAAACATCGAGAACGTCTTACAAATAATGGCAGACTGGGATTGCGACGCTGAGGAATGGGGAGGCCACCCCCAAAACTGATCCTTGAGCAGAAGGACTCGATATTCTGCATGCTTTACACTCTGGGTGTGAAGGCAGCAGAAAGGTGGGCATTGTCCTGTGCTCGCAGGGGAACATGTCATACTGAAGGGAGACGCATGAGACCATGGTGCTCTGCTCCTGACTAGGGCTGAGACAGAGGGGCTCGGAGTCCCAGGAAGCAACTCTGGCAGAGACATGTGAAAAACCCCATGTGATGGACACATGCCTGTTGCCATGGGAACCCTAAAAAGAATTCCTTGGAGGTTGCAAGACATTGATCTTGAGAAACCGTTTTGGTAGCAGAGTCTGACGTGGATGGCTTTTGCACAGTATAGACGATTAACACTAAGGTCTCTTTCGGGTCGATCTAGAACTGGCCACTGCTTTGTATCTGCTGGTCCTGTCCCAACCCCAGACGTCACCTTCATTCACTTGGAAATTGCACTGTGTTCTTTTACAGAATGATTAAGAGCAAGCGAGGTGGCAAAGCTGAGGTCAGGAATGGTTAACGGTTTCCCTGTGGTCCACGGCGAAGCGCCCGCAGAGCCTGAGTCTCTCCCAGGCTCTTCCATTAATCATTCAGGCTCCCTTTGACATTTCCAGACCAAATGAGGACACGCTGCCTTAAATGAAGAACGAATATGACCTAGCCTAGGAGTAATCATTTTTTTTTTTTCTTAACAGAAAGCTACACTGCCTCATTACAATAAAAAAGCCATTTTCCACTAACCGCCCATTAGTTGGTAACTCGTTTCTATCAGAGCATCTTAATATCATTAGACTGGCAGGTGCTCCAAAGGTGCAGGTATCCAGGTCAGAGGAGGCTCCTCCTTTGGAGCGAGAGAATCCCAGTATCCAAATGCTTACCATTCTCCAGGGGTCACACGTATTCTTTTGGTCTCTCCCCTCTGTCTTCTTCCTGATGGAGTTTCAATTCCATCGCAAACTGTATTGGTGAAAATAAGGTTCGGTGATAGATAGGAAGCATTAGGATGCATAAGCACAAGGATGGAACAGGAAGTGAAAGAATCCCAGTGTGGAGACTGACAGTTACAAATGAGCAAGACTGAGAAACTCTCCCAGGGCGGATAATAGTTCCAACATTGTGCTTGTACTAAGTGGGGCTTGGCACAGAATGAGAGAGATGGGGAGTTTGATAATAATGCTCAACACGTCTCCTAGGAGGGATTTTTGAAAGCATTTCTCTCCTAACTCACAAAAGGTCTGCACAGTGGATTTCAGTGCATTTGCCGGGCTGAGGATTCACACGGGTGTCATTTTGAGAACGTTACGTTCTCAGACCAAGCAGATGTTACTGCTGTCACCGGTCAACTGGGACAGCCCTCAATCCATTTTTTGGCTGCATTTTGAAGACAAGATGAAATCTGAACATGACCATTTTATGCAGTGGTGTCAGCCACATAGATGCTTGCTGGTGTTGCTTTGTCCTCGTCTTTGTTTTCACCCGGTGCCTCAATTCTGGAAGGCCTACGGGATTTTTGAGGACAGTAACAAAAACACACAAAAGATGAACAATACTGGAGTTAGCAAGGACGTCTGGCCCAATCCAATCTCTGATAGGTTCAGACGTTTGGGGGCCTGGTCTCATATGTTTATAATCCCCGTAGTATCCCACACGGCTGAGTTAACACTCTCTCAGAAGGTGGGAGAATCACTTTTAGTGAAACAGGAGTCTTTCCCTGAAGGCTTTAGCATAAAGGATGAAGGCAAGGGACATCTCCTCTGGATATTTTCATGGAAAGTTATTCCATTTCATGAAGGAAGAGCTGGAGAAAGTACACGAAACTCTATCCCTTGGGGTCTGAGTCACTGTTTTCTGTTGGGAAGCTGACTCAGTCTTTGTCTGAGGCGGAGGTTGGGGTGGGAGAAAAGAGGCTGCCTGAGTTTTGTATCTGATCACCCCTATCAGCTGTCATCACATAACCCCAAGGGGTTGCCACGCAGAGTCGTGCTGATTCCATCGGGGTCTTCCAGAATGGTTTCCTGTTTCCAGCCCATGCTGTCTCTTGCCACACTGCCCACGTCTCTGCCCGCATGACCTCCTGCTTGCCTCCCAAAGGAGACAGGCCAGAGGGTCACTTCCCATGAAGCTCCACAACAATACCCCCAGGTCTGATGCCTGGGTAACTGGAGTGTCTGTGTGGGGGAGGCGCTTCCAGAACACGTGGTAACCACCTCAGACTCCTGTCTGATCCTCTCCCCCTCGGGGAGGGCAGGCTGGGATGAGGCGGCAGGCCTGTCAGGTAAGGCAATGTAAGGATTCTGGAAGGACGACGGCTTTCCTACTTCATGCTGGCACAAGGCATGACATCTTTCACAAGCCTCTGCCTATCCTAAAAAGCATCTCTGGCCTCCTGGACATGTCACACAGACTCACCTTGGCAAGAGGGGAGGACATTGCCCTGTCACTCTCCCACCCATCCCCCAGCCTGGACAGCACCTTCTTTCTTCCAAGACAAAAGAAGGTGGTCTTACCTCCGGGGAGATCAATGAAGACCAACCAAATGCGACAAGCAGAGGCTGCTTATTCAGAGCTTGCTGGAGCAAGGGAACTGGACACCACCACTGGGGTTTGGCAGAGACTCAGAAGCAGGCAGAGCATGGGAGAGCTTCACAGAGTTCAAAGGGAAGTCTCTAGGCGTGCCCTGATTGGAGGCTGCTGGCCTTGGGAAGCTGCAGGCAGGCTAACTAGAACTGGGGTGTCCTATGTGACGGATTGAGGCGCACATTTGGTTTTCCCTGATCGGCGCTAATTTGGAAGTGGGTCCAAAACTAGGAGGGGTGGGCGCCTGGGTGGCTCAGTCGGTTAAGCGTCCAACTTCGGCTCAGGACATGATCTCACGGTTCATGAGTTCGAGCCCCGCATTGTGCTCTGCGCTAACGGTGTGGAGTCTCTTGGGATTCTCGCTCTCTCCCTCTCTCTGCCCCTCCCCTGCTTGTGCTCTCTTAAAAATAAATAAACTTCAAAAAAAAAAAAATTAGGGAAGCTGCCAGTTATTTATCAAGTCCTGGCCATGTTTGCCCAACTGCTGGTGTGGTTATGTAGGTCGCGGGACTGATGGGTAGAGATACCGGTCTGACCGCCTACAGGACTAACTTGTACGGCAGGCTGGCTTCTGGGCTGTATGTAAATCTCCTGAGATGCTTCTCCCTGCTGGTATGCTCTGCTTACGTGCCCAGTTCTAAAATAGCTTCTTCTTCCTTAATCAGTCTTTCTTCAGGCCTCATCTTCTCTTTCTAAAACTCCGTCTCAGGGTGCCTGGGTGGCTTAGTCGTTAACTATCTGACTTCCGCTCAGGTCATCACCTCACAGTGAGTTCAAGTCCCACATTGGGTGAGCTCGAGCCCTGCTTCCTCTCTCTCACTTGTGACCCCTTTCTCTCTCTCTCTCTCTCTCAAAAAAATAACAAAATAAATGGTGTATATTACTAAAAAAAAATAAAAAATGAAACCCCATCTCAAAGTGTGAGGTCTTGGTGGACGTTTGCAAAAAGGGGACTGATTACGGTGCGAATATGCCTGCAGCGCCTTCCCCGATGCCTCTGTATCTCTATAGAAGATGCTGGTTAAAGCTAAAGCAGCTCCAATTCGTGCAAGTTCTGGGGTGTGACTCAGGGAAAGGATCCCTGGCAATAAGGGAGGGGAGTATCCTGAAGCGGGTAATTATGTCCTGTGCAGTGGGAGGGCCTCTTTTAATTGCCCAGGGCGAGGGTGAGAGAACAGCCACACCCCCGGGCAAGCCACAAAACAAGGAATGAACAAGGGATGTGATGCCATCCTGGGGTGACGCAATTCAGAGGCCTATCACCACACTGGAATGTTCCCTGGCCTCTCAGGTTGGAGGCGGAATCGGTGAGTGTGGACCATCACCGGCCCTCTCAGGTCACTTATGACATTCTGTCCCCATAGCTTCGGGCTCAATATTCTGCTGTTCATGGAGTGTGTTCCGCCTGCAGTTCAAAGCCCGCAAGGGGAAAATCAGTGGCTAGGAATCTGGCAGAGAAACTGCAGAGGGCTGGGCCTGGGCCACCTTTGTTGGGTCAATAGACAGGATTCCATGTCTCCCTACTTGTTCTTGTTGTGAAAACCATGTCCCTGGTGCTGGACAAAGTGCGGGGAATATAATTAGAAACGAAATCCACTCCTAACCCCCCAAATCCCCTCCACAAAGGTAGAAGAGAAAGAAAACAGGTTTATTACTGAACAGCGTTAAACCAGAATGTGTGAGCATCACAGGCAACCAGCTGGAGGGGCTGCAAAGACAGAAAGCATCTCTCTTGGGCACCTAAGTGGATAACTCATTTATGTCAGGCGGGTTCCACGATGTGGAGTCAGGTGAAGTTAGGCGCATCTCCCCCAAAAGGGAAACTGGAAGCTGGGGCGTCACCTTCCTAGATGATCACACACAAAGAGATGCCCCCCAGGTCTTTGAGTTGTAAGACTGGCAAATGGCTTCTGTGGCCATTAAAAAGATTCCTGTGCATTTGGAAAGGATGGAGAAAGGAATTCTGAAAGAAAAGTGAGGCAGGGGAGTGTTTTCCCCCACTTCCTTTCAACTGGGAGAATTAAGCCTTTAATTTTTAATTTATATTTGCCCTTACAAAAGTTACCCCTGTGTCAGGAGTCAGGAGTCAGGGTCTAGAGGGACTGGGCTGGAGCCCTGCAGCCAGCGAGCCTGGGGATGGCACCAGGCTCTGGGAGCAGCTCTCATTTCAGGTGAGTTTCTGTCTTCCCTGTGCTGTCTGCGGCCACAGTGAGGGAACCGGGCTCTCCTTTGATGGCTAGAGACACCCTCCCTGGCGAAGGGGGCATTTATAAGGGCTTCTGTCCCCCCTTCCTTCTCCCCCATACAGCCCAACCCCCTCCCCGCCCCCACCCTGTTAGATTCTCACATCTTTATCTCTGATCTTGACGCACAAGATAAGGTTTCTATAATGGAAAAAAAGAGCAAGAACAGTCAGGTGGTGAGTCAGAGCCAATTCAGCCAGCAATTTAAGAAGCCTGCTCTAAAGGCTGACGCTGGGGCTGCAGCTTGCGAAGCAGAGCACAGCGACCCGCCAGAACATCACAATCCTTGCGCGCACATTCCTTCCCCCTCCTTCCAAGGAGTGATCCTCGAACCTGGCCCTCTCTGGAAACGCTGCCCATCCTGCTATTGCTTCCAGGGCTCTGGAGGAGTGGACATCCTGTGGTGTCTGAAACATTCCCTCGGAGGCCCAAGCACCTATGGTGGGTTTCTAGCAAAGCCATCCGAGGTTGAAAAAGATCTCCAGGGACACCTGGGTGGTCAGTGAGTTAAGCATCCGACTCCATTTTGGCTCAGGTCATGATCTCAAGGTCGTGAGATGAGATCCACCATGAGATGAGCGCAGAGCCTGCTTAAGATTCTCCCCAGGGCACTTGGGTGGCTCACTTAATTAAGATCTGACTCTGAGCCCTTGGTTCAGGTCATGATCTCACTGTTCGTGGGTTCGAGCCCCATGTTGGGCTCTGCACTGTGCTTGGGATTCTCTCCCTTTCTCTCTGCTCTTCCCCCACCTCTCTCAAAATAAATAAATAAACTTAAAAAAAAAAGTAAAACCCAATTAAAAAAAAAATCTCCCCTCTCTCTGTTCCTCCCCTCCCGAACTGGTGCGCACACTCTCTCAAAAAAAAAAAAAAGAAAGAAAAAGTAAAAGAAAAAGATCTTAATTATATCATAAGGTCAAACCGTCTGCCTCCAGAAAGGTCATGACCTGATGTCCTCGGGGCAAATAACTGCTGGTCTTACCTTGAATTAAATGCTGATGTTGCTACAGGTTCCTGCTCATTTGCTTGTTCACCTCATTCGCCTCTTCAACGAAAAAGGATTGATGGCGAGCTTTGTGTTGGGCATTGCTCCGACGGTGTGTGGACAAAGAACAGATTCTGCCTCTGCACGTCCCTACAGAGAGGACAAATGCATCAAGATGTGGGGTCTGAGCCATCCATCCCCCCCGAGAGAAGTGAGCTCTGGCAGTGTCACCTGACATGCGGTCTGAATCCTGTTGTACCTCACCTTGCCACCAAAAACCCAAGTTCGGCTGCCCATCCCTCGAAAGGCCAGTACTCAAGGGGCGCCCAGGTGGTTCAGTGAGTTAAGCATCTGCTTTTGATTTCAGCTCAGGTCATGATCTTATGGTTCCTGAAAGAGAGCCTCTCCATGCTGGGTGTAGAGCCTGCTTAAGATTCTCTCTCTCCCTCTGCCCTTCTCCTGTTTGTGATCATACTCTCTAGAAAGAAAAAAGAAAAGAAAAGAAGAGAAGAGAAGAGAAGAGAAGAGAAGAGAAGAGGAAAGAAAAGAAAAGAAAAGAAAAGAAAAGAAAAGAAAAGAAAAGAAAAAAGAAAAGGAGAGAGGGAGAGGGAGAGAGAGAGGGAGAGGGAGGGAGGGAGGGAGAAAAGCCAATACTCAAGAGATGAGTTTTGATTGGAAAGGAATAGGAGCTTTATTTAGGAGGCCGACTACCTGGGGAAGGCCAGCTCTTGTCCAAAAACCAACTCCTAGGTTTCTGTCTGGCCCAATAATTTTGTAAAGGAATTTTAGGGCAGTTAATCAGTAAAAGGGGAGCACAGTGGTCTGTCACACTTGATTGCCTGCAGACTCAATGGTGCCAGCTACAGACATTATCGTGGTGCTCTGAGGTTGTGTCCTGGTGCCCTGGGGGGGGGGAGTTGGGTAAGACGGCTGGGTTCTGAGTCTTTCTAGGAAACAATTCATGATCTATACAAAGAAAGGTTTAGTTAAGCAATCACGTGGGCTACAGGTGCTTGCTAAAACTTAAAGACTACTGAGTTGGCAGAGGGCCAAGGCGGTGGCTTCAGCTTTCTGGAAAAATGTTCGGCAGGAAGACCAGGAAACCTTTCTTGAAAAATACCTGGTAGCTGATAAGGCTGCAAAGACGCTTAACTGTGGTCTCGGCTTTTGGCTAAAATCTGTGATTCAGCTGTGCAGTCAGGTGTGCCCGTGGAAGGTCAAGAAGCCAACTCCTTTGTCTTTTCGGGAACCCACACCTCGAGCACCTAGGTTGCCATGAACTCTGACCAGCATAGTGATGCCAGTAATATAAACCATGCCATTCACCTTTATCGTTATACCTGAATACTTACTTTCAACATGAGTAAACATCGATGTGTAATAAAAACTCTCAGAAACTGTGTTTTAAAGCATGGCACAAGTCTTAGTTTGCAGGATTACTTCGATGAACTTGCATTGCTACCACTGATCAATCTTTATTAAGTTTAGGAGTTAAAGAATAGATAAAGCTTAACCTTTGTCACTTGCCACTGGAGGGGATGGGAAGCTTCATAACCCAGTGACTGTAGAGGACAGTTTTAGGCAACCAACCTGAACAATGGAAGCCTGAGTAAGGCAGAAGGGCCCACAGTGACCCTTACCCCCTGGCTAAATACAAACAGGTCCATTAGGCAACCCACCTCAAAATATCCATACGCCCTAGCTGACCAATGTGCTACTTACACCTAGACACAGGTACCAAAAAAGGAAAATTCTATACATTCCCATACCTGCTCACCTTCCCCCTTAACTATAGCCCCCGACCACTGCCTCTTGGCATAGTCTCTCCCTTGCTACCATGCCCAACGCTCCCTTGCCGTGTATTCAACTTCTATCTCCTTTGTTCTGCCTTGGGTGAATTCTTTCACCGCCGGCACCACCGGCCTCCACCTGATCAGGTCACACCACAGAGCCTGATGTGGAGCTCAAATTCACAAACCCTGAGATCATGACCTGAGCCGAAGTCAGACGCTTGACCAACTGAGCCACCCAGGTGCCCCTGGATATCGATTTTAACAGTTGGTCATTTCCATTCACCCAAAAGAAACATTCAGTGCATCTGTAGTCACAGGGGACACCCTTCAGCTGAATCTACATGGATCTAAATGAGTGATTTATAGGGAAGTCAGAGTGGGGGTGGGTGATGAGTGAAGGCCAATGAAGGCAGAGATGAAAGGTAACCAAAAAGCTGAAGAAGTTGTGAGCTCAAGAGCTTGTGTGGGAGGAGTCTTGCAGGAGGGGGTCATTGACGCCCACTTCCTTCTCAAGGAAGGAACATCTGCATTTCTTTTTTGAGGCCAATACCCCGTTTGGTACAAGCATTTTAGCACCTAGACCCCCATCTTGTCCCCACCCTTTGTCCAGAGGCCTTGGTTTCTCCAAAGCCCGCTCTTGAAAACCGGGGCTTGTAGCTCTGCCCCTGCTGACCATCACCAGATTCCATCTCTCAGAGCCTAACCTGTGAGCCCACTGCCTGTCCCATCCGGCACTGACCGCTAACTGTCCAGCACAGGCTGCTTCTGCTCCTGACCTGGCATGAGCTGAAGCCCCATAACAGTGGCACAGCTGCCATATTATTAAGTATAGAAATGTGCTTGATCAGAGCTTTAAGACATAATACACCAGAATTTAAGAAATCTTTAGAATAAACAGGTAAAGGAAGAAAAACATACCATAGGTACCAGCATTTTAAAAAATAGGTCCTGTACCAAGCCACATAATAGGTGGCCTTGAAATAATACTGATTATACAATAGGGAGTGAGGACCCCAGGAGGACTCACACCAGGAAAATTGGGGGGGGGGGTGCAAATGGACCGCTTACTGCTACAATATCTTAGTTCATCATGATTATATGCGTGGGGAGTAGAGGTAAAAAAAAATGTACCATATAATTAAATGAATTGGAAACTCTTCCATGTCTGTCTTTCTAAAGCATGCTTAATATTTGATTTAAATATTTCTCTTTTTTTTAAGTTTAATTTATTTATTTTGAGAGAAAGAGATCATGAGCAGGGGAGGGGCAGAGAGAGGGAGAGAGAGAGTCCCAAGCAGGCTCTCAGCCCAGATCCTGACATGGAGATCAAACTCACGAACCGTGAGATCATGACCTGAGCCAAAATCAAGAGTTGGTTACTTAACCGACTGTGCCACCCAGATGCCTCTGATTTAAACATTTCTAATGCTTATATTTTCCTTTTTTAATTTAAACTTTTTATTCTGAAGAAAAAAAAGCCCTTGGATGTCAGAAAAGTTATAAGATTACAATAGAATATGATAAACTCCATATAACCTTCACCTGAGTTCACGGATCTTAGCCATTTTTACGCACTGCTTTCTTGCTCTCATTCTCTGTTCTCCCCAGCCCCTCCTTCTCTCTCACTCACAGTATCTCATAAGAGCAAAGACATTCTCTTACCTAATTATAGTACAATTAGTCCAAGTCAGGGGATACCATAATAATGCTATTCTATTAGCTAACCACTTGTCCAGTAATGTATTTTATAGGCAATTTTTTTCTAAGCCTCTACTCCAGGATTGTACTTTGTACTTTGTATTTAGTTCTCTTGTCCTTCTTTCCTTTAATCAAGACCAGTTCCTCAGGCTTCTTCTTCCTCTTCTTCTTCTTCTTTTTTTCCCTCTTCAATGACATTGACATTTTGTATTAAAGAGTAGAGGCCATTTGCTTTGTACTATGTTCCAGGGAACAATCAAATCAAGCTTTCCTCTTGATTAGAATCAGTTGGTTCATTTTTGGAAGGGCTCCTACATCAGTGATATTGGATCTTTCTCAGTGCATTGCATTAGGGGGCACATGATGATGTTTGTTCGTCCCGTTACTGGGATCACTCAGTTAAGGTAATCCCCTTCAGATGTCTCCACAGCAAAGTTCCCTTTTTTCCCTTTGCAATTAATAAGTTAACTGCAGGATATACTTTGAGATATGTGAATAGCCTGTAATCCATTGTATTTGTCAGGGTTTTCTGGGGAAATAAAACCAATGATGTGCATGTATATGTATGGAGAGAGAAAGAGGGAGGAAAGATTGATTTTAAGAAGTTGGCTCACACAGTCATGGTAGTTGTTGAGTCCAAAATCTGCAGGATAGGCTGGCAGGCTGGAGACAGAATTCCCACTTCTTTGGGAGACTTCAGTCTTTTTCTTTTACAGCCTTCAAAGGGTTGGATGAGGCCCACCCATATCATGGAGGACAATCTGCTTTACTCAGTCTAGTGATTTCAATGTCAATCTCATCTAAAAAATACCTTTACAGTGACATTCAGACTGGCCTAGCCAAGTTGACATACAATTAACTATCACACTCCTCAAACTTCTATCCAATGGTTTGACCATACATTGATTATTTTAGCTTTAATTGATCATGACCATGATGATTCAAAATGGCAGTGTTCTAACTCTATCATTCCTTCTACATTTGTCAGCCGTTAAAAAAAAAAAACCAGGGGGGCGCCTGGGTGGCGCAGTCGGTTAAGCGTCCAACTTCAGCCAGGTCACGATCTCGCGGTCCGTGAGTTCGAGCCCCGCGTCAGGCTCTGGGCTGATGGCTCAGAGCCTGGAACCTGTTTCCGATTCTGTGTCTCCCTCTCTCTCTGCCCCTCCCCGGTTCATGCTCTGTCTCTCTCTGTCCCAAAAATAAATAAAAAACGTTGAAAAAAAAATTAAAAAAAAAAAACAGGAAAATGCAGATAAAGCTAAATTCTTCCACTGTTTCCCAGAAGTATGATATATAATTATTATTTTGGTGTAATATCTCATCAATTCCACATAATTTCATTTTGTAAGTAAGTCTTTGCTTCATTTGGAACTTATACCAAGTACATTGTGACATATGGAGCCAACCTGATTTTTTCCCAGATGACTTTATTTTCTTATCACCATTTGTCAAAAGTCCATGTTTTCTCCCAATGATTTGATATGATACCTTTATCAAATTCTAAATTCCCATATAATCTGGCTCCACTTTGATTTTTGTATTCTATTCCGTTTATTTGTCTTTTCATGGCCCATAGTCCCTGTTTAATTATAGGGCTTCCATAATATCTTGTGCTATCTCCTGGAGACAATTGTCTGTGTGTTTCTTGCATTTTTGCACATTTTTTGAGGGGTGCCTGGGAGGCTCAGTTGGTTGAGCATCTGACTTTGGCTCAGGTCATGATCTCATAGCTCATGGGTTCAAGCCCCACATCGGGCTCTGTGCTGGCAGCTCAGAGCCTGGAGCCTGGTTTGGATTCTGTATCCCTCCCTTTCTCTCTGCCCCTTCCCAGCTTGTGCTCTCTCCCTGAAAAATAAAGAAACTTGGGGGGGGGGGGCCTGGGCGGCTCAGTCAGTTGGGCGTCTGATTTCTACTCAAGTCACGATCTCACAGCTCATGAGTTTGAGCCCTATGTCTGGCTCTGTGCTGACAGCTCAGAGCCGGGAGCCTGCTTTGGATTCTGTGTCTCCCTCTCCCTCTGCCCCTCCCTCACTTGTGGTCTGTCTGTCTCTCTCTCAAGAATAAACAAACATTAAAAAAATTTAAAAAAAAAACCTTAAAAAAATTTGTACATCCTTTGAGCTGATGATGCCTTTGTTCTGGGCTTCCTTTAAAGGATATGTGTATAACTAACAGTGTTGGAAGACAGAGATCATGTCTCCCGGAAGCAAAGGACAGGCATGCTCCCGCCTGTTATAAAAGATTTGGGCTCCCTAAGTTCAGAGTTTCTCCCCTGTCAGGCAACCTACATGGCTGTATTCATGTCACCTGTGGAAACTAGGGTTTAGGGAACACATCCAGGAAAATGTTGATAATGCTGACACTTTGCTTTAGCCAGGAATCTTGTATCTTCTATCATATCATGAACCTGTAGGGGGCTAACTTGTTAGCTTGCAGGAAGGTTAAAATCTCTGACCCTCCCTGGTTGTTGACATCACTTCATAGGGGAGTCCTTCCTCAATGCCCCTCTTGATTAGACTTTTCCTGGTGTTCTTACATGCTTATTTGTCCATGTAACCTTTAGAATTAATCTAGTTCTCAAAGTCAATCAATCAGACAAAACCTTGTATGTTATATGGAACATGCTAATTTCACAAATCAATTTCAAGAGAATCTATAACTTCATTGGTGAATGTTCCCTTTTTCTAGGTTCTCATGGCCAAACTTGTAATCCAGGTCTTTAGTAATTTACAGCCGAACTACATGTCTTCTTAAAACCAAATTTTGGATTTTGTTTAAATAAATGAAAAGAAAACCCTATTAAACCTTGGGATGAAAAGCATAGTGGCCAAAACATGGCCTGTCATTAAAATAGAACACACCCCAGGGCTCCTGGGTGGCTCAGTTGGTTGAGTGGCTGACTTTGACTCAGGTCATGATCTCAAGGTTCGTGGTTTCAGCCCCGCATCGGGCTCTGTGCTGACAGCTCGAAGCCCGGACCCTGCTTTATATTCTGTGTCTTCCTCTCTCTCTGCCCCTCCCCCACTCCCGCTTGCTCTCTCTCTCTCAAAAATAAACATTAAAAAAAAAAAAGAACACACCCCAGGGCTGCCCTGAAGATTAAATGAAGTCATGCACGTGGGTCAAGAACGATAAGAAGTCATTAAATGTTAGTGATTGTTATAATTATTTCTTTTGGTAGCAGTGATCTTTCATCTCACATGAACAAAAAAAATCCCAGTTCTGACCATTTTCATATGTGTGAATCTCTGTGGTGAGGAAGCTCAAGATCATTTATTTTTTAAGATTTTTATTTTATGTATTCTTTTTTGAGAGAGAGCGAGCATGCACACAAGCGGGGAAGAAGGGCAGGGGGAGAGAGAGAGAACCTGAAGCAGGCTCCGCATTCAGAGTGGATTCTGACTTGGGGCTCGATCCCATGACCCTGGGATCATGACCTGAGCCCAAATCAAGAGTCAGACGCTCAACCAATAGGTCCACCCAGGTGTCCTGAAAGAATTCTTATAATATAGAATTATGATTTATTGGGTGCCAGACATGGATACATGAATTTGACTAACACGGTAATGATCATCTATAAATAAAATCCTCTCCCTCAAGTGTATCTTTTAATTGAAAACATTTTACATTTCTCATGGAGGCCACTACTTCATCATTTTTACAATTTAATGAGGATGAAAGCCCAGCTTATGCAGGAAGAGATAGTAATGGATGGTTTTGTTCTGTATCAGAGCCATTATGATAATTCTGAGTCCTCTGTCCTTGGAAATGTTGGGTTCATAAATTTAAACTGATAGAAGGCACAGCAATCCAGTTTTTACTGGAATTTGGTTATTTGCTTTATTCTAATGTATATTTTTTCAGTTCTCATTATTTCACTTAGATATTAAAAGTCCTGCCTTCTATGCTATAATAAAGTACCTGAATGATTTCCATGATAACATGCTAGCCTAAGTCTGAGATGTGAATGAGTCCTGAGTTGTCAAGAATAAGCTACTGGCTGGCGGCTGTAGTGACCATTTCCAGGGGCAGGACCAAAACCCAGGCAAAGCCAAGTGGGTCGCTTGGAGCAGCCAGCTGGGGTCTGAAGGAAGCACTGGCTCCCAGCTCCTAAACCACCCCCACCCCATTCTTATGGCTGCTTAAGGCCCATTCCAGCTGGGGAAACCAAGAAGCTAATTACCATCAGCTGGTTGGCAGGGATGAGAAAACCTGATGAACACATTTCTCCAGAAGACACATGGCTTATGAGGAGTTATGGAGACAAACAGAAGAAAGGCGCTAACATCAAAGCCAGCCCTGATGAAAGCTCTGGTTTGAATCCTGTCTATCCCCTCAGTATCCCTCCCCCCCACCTTTTGATAGTTTAGAGAACCAGAAACTGTGGTAATCTGAAGTCTGCATAGACACATGGAAATGTGGCTAACATCCCTTATTGTCATATTCATTGGCTCTCTTTCTTGGACACCTTACTTTTGGGAACAGCTTCAAATGTATGGACTGGTTCTCTAAGAACATTCTAGCTGAAACCACATTTCTTGTTATTTCTTCTTTTTTCCCCAGGGGTATTTTCCACAGGTCCTTCTGGGTCCAGTCCCCACCCCTCTCCATTCTGTTCTCTGACTCAGGAAGCTGGTCTATTGGAACAGCATCAGTGTCTTCCTTGCTCTGGCTTCTGGTGGATTCAGCCAAGGACAGAGAGGTGGCAAAGGAAGTCCAGAAGTCCCCTTTCCAGACTGCCTTGATTGGCTGCATCTCCTACAGCTGAGTGCTCCTTCTGGCTGTCAGTGACAGCTCCCACCTTGCCCCTGAATTCCGGCACTGGTGAGGTCTTTCCTAGGTCCAGTGCTTAATCGTGTCATGTTGGTCCCACCAACTTTACCCACACTGTAGAGACGCTTCTCATTTCCTGTTTGAGCGTGCCATCTGTTTTCTGCTGGGGGCCTGTGCTCATTTCCTAGGACTGCTGTGACAAATATCCACGGCAGAGTGACTTTACACAGCAGAGATTTGTTCCCTTACAATCTGGAGTCTTGGACTCTAAAATCGAGGTGTCGGCTGCCAACAGGGCTGTGCTCTCTTGTGCTCTCTTGGGAGGCCCTAGGGGAGACTCCTCTGGGCACTTCTCTCAGCTTCTGGTGCGGCCAGAAGCCCTTGGCCTGCAGCTGTGTGACTCCAATCTCTGCTCCCTCTTCACAGGGCAGGCTCCTCTCTGTGGGGGAGGGGCAGAGCGAGAGGGAGAGAGAATCCCAAGCAGGCTCCGTGCCATCAGCATGGAGCACAACTCGGGGCTTGAACTCACAAATTGTAGATCACGACCTGAGCCAAAATCAAGAGTCAGACGCTTCACTGACTGAGCCACTCAGGTTCCCCAGTGTGACTTCATCTTAATTTGAGGATATCTGCAAAGACCCTATTTCCAAATAAGGTCACATTCATAGGCACAAGGGGTTAGGATGTCAATATATCTTTTTGGAGGGTACAGCTCAACCCACAACAGGGCCCAATGGATATGGTGTCCCAAGTGGGCTCTTCTCTCCCTCCAGGTTCTCAGGCCCCCCTGGTCTCCTCCATTAGTCCTCCTGCTTGCTTCACTTTCTTCACGTTGTTCTCCTACTTGATTTCCCAATGACCTCAAACACTATCCCCCAGAAACTCTTCTTTCTGTCTTGGTAACATTGCCACCACTACAGTTCTGTGTTGTTGTTTTCTTTTTCAAGATTTTATATATATTTGTAAGTAATCTCAATACCCAATGTGGGACTCAAACCCACGGTTCTGAGATCAGCCTACTAACTGAGCCAGCCAGGCGCCCCAGTCACCACTCCAGTTTTAAGGTATTCATTTCCTTTGCCCTATTCTGCTCTGGTCTCCTGGTAGACTCTCCCCACCTCCTAGAACAGAGCCAACTATGCATGGCATTCCCTGTTAACACAGATGGCATGTGACATATGTCCACCCAACCATGAAGGGGTGGAATCTGGGGAAAAGTCTCCTCCTTTGTGCCCCTCTCCCTCTCCCTCCGTTCCTTTCCTTCTCCCCTCACTCCACCCCCATGCATGCACGCTCACATTGACCATGACAAAGGAAGGTCTACTACTGGCATAGCCTTCCTATAACCATGACAGGAGCTGGTTTCCAAATGAGACAAGAATAATGTGGATAGGGGCGCCTGGGTGACTCAGTAGGTTGAGTGTCTGACTCTTGATTTCTGTTCAGGTCCTGATCCCAGGGTCATGGAATCGAGCCCCACATTGGGCTCTGTGCTGAGCATGGAGACTGCTTAAGATTCTCTGACTGTCTGTCTCCCTCTCAAAAAGAGAAAGAGAGAAAGAGAGAGAGAGAGAATAATGTGGACAGGAAACTGAAATAAAATGAAAAGACTTGGCCACTGATGACATCATAGAACAACTGGGTCAATGAGCCCTGAAGGCTGGCTCACCTCAGACTTTGAATCATGTAAGCCTAACCATGCTTATGTGACCTAAGTTGGTTTGGGTTTGGGTTTCTGTTACTTGCAGCTGGGTTGTTTGTTTTTTTTTTTTCCTTTCTCTTGTTTCTAAATGACTAAGAAGATAGAACAAAAAAAAAAACAAACCCAAAACAAAATCAGAAAGCAGTTTTCTTGGATACAAGATGGCCAGGTGAGAATTGGAGGCCGTCTGGTTCTCAGTGTCAGGATGTCGATGGGGAATACTTCCTCTCTTCCTAGATCCCTGGGTTTTCAGCCCCATCAGGTCTGTCCCAAGTAGATGCCACAAGCTGGCGTGCCTAGAAGTCCCATGGAAGGAGAGTGTGTGGCAAGCTAAACTGTGAGGGTCTGGAAGATGGCTTTGGGGAAAACAGGTCAGGGAACCACACCGGGGGGACAAGGCAGCTTTTCCAAGCATTGTGAACAGACTGTTGGAAAGAGTAGAGACAGAAAGCATATTCAATAAAAAGAAGGCTGCAATTAGGACTTCTGGATAGAGACAGGGACTGAATACAAATATTTATATCTACTCCCTCCTTAAACTCACTAAATGACAGTAAAGATGGTAAAATATATATTTTTAAATGTATAAACTCACAAGAATTGGAGAGAAGACAATATTGACAATTTTGGAAGCCGAACAGCAGATAGATGAATGGTAACTTAGCCGACTTCAGAAAGCAAGATCCAAAGCCAGTAGTAGGGAAGCTACAGAACAACTCAAATTGCATGCGTACACACACACACACGTTTACACATGCACACACACGCACATGCATCTGAGGAATCAGCAGCACCAGCACCTTAGGAAGTTGAGGTGACGATAGGGCAACAGGTAGGAATTTGATCCTTAAGTCCTCCTCCCGCTACACAGCTGGATGCTTCTGTGTGGTGGCGTAGTCTCTGGAGGGGGTAAAACCAAGGGTCACAGGCTCAGGGGACACACGGACCATTGGGTAGAGTACTGGATAACAAACAATGGGGCGGCGTAAATGAAGGTTTCCATACTGAATGTAGGCACGTCCTCCTCCTCCCTCCTTCCTGTCATGCTTCCACCCTCTGGTTTGGATCAGCTGAAGGGAAAAAAAAATCTAAAAATGCCACCTTCTGGGTTTCTGCAATAAAATGGCTCATCCAGATTTCCCTATGTGGAGATCACAGTCACGTGCATGGAGCTTCCAATCAGCGCTTTAGGGCTCTTCTTAAATCCGAGCAGACAGCCAAGAATCAGAAGGTATTTGAGGAAATGTGCCATTTGAGAAACAGGCTAAGAAACAAGCAACTCAGAAAAAACCAACTTGGAGGGAAGGAAGAGACACAATACAGGGGAAGAAGACTTCAAGATACCCAGAGTGGTAGTCTAGAAGTTGGGAGAAGAGCGGCCATCGTGAAATAGAAGCTGGATCTGATCGTGATAAGTCCACTCATTGGAAAGACTCTGGGTTAAAGACATGATGGCAGAAATTGAGGAAAAAATGCATGAGAGAGTTTGGAACATAAACTGAGGATTTCTCAAAAGTAAAACAAAACAAAAAAGTAGGAGAGAAAGGATAAAAAAAAAAAACCCTAGAGTCTGGTCAAAGAGGAGGAAAATCTAAATAACAGGAGTTCTAGAGAGAGCAGAGGAAATGGAGAGAAGAGGATTTTAAACAATTTATGAAAATGACCCAGAATCAAAGGACAGGAGTTTCCAGATCAAAAGGGCCCACAGAGCATCCAGCACAACAGATAAAAATAGACCCACACCTGGGAGGGATGGGTTAATTAGGTGATGGGGATTTAGGGGTGCACCTGTCGTGCTGAATCACTATATTGTACACCTGAAAGTAATATAACACTGTGTTAACTGGAATTAAAATTTAGAAGATGGACTCGCAATCCCTATCAACATAACACCAGTGTTCTCCACAGAGCTAGAACAAACAATCCTAAAATTTGTATGGAACCAGAAAAGATCCTGAATAGCCAAAGCAAACCTGAAAAAGAAAACCAAAGCTGGATGCATCGCAATCCCAGACTTCAAGATGTATTACAAAGCTGTAATCATCAAGACAGTATGGTACTGGCACAAAAACAGACACTCAGATCAATGGAACAGAACAGAGAACCCAGAAATGGACCCACAAACGTATGGTCAACTAATCTTTGACAAAGCAGGAAAGAATATCCAATGGAATAAAGACAGTTTCTTCAGCAAGTGGTGCTGGGAAAACTGGACAGCGACTTTCAGAAGAATGAGCCTGGACCACTTTCTTACACCATACACAAAAATAAACTCAAAATGGATGAAAGACCTAAACGTAAGACAGGAAGCCATCAAAAGCCTAGAGGAGAAAGCAGGCAAAAACCTCTTTGACCTTGGCCGCAGCAACTTCCTACTCAACATATCTCTGGAGGCCAAGGAAACCACAGCAAAAATGAACTATTGGGACCTCATCAAAATAAAAAGCTTCTCACAGCAAAGGAAACAATCAGCAAAACTAAAAGGCAATTGACGGAATGGGAGAAGATATTTGCAAACGACATATCAGATAAAGGATTCGTATTCAAAATCTATAAAGAATTTATCAAACTCAACACCCAAAAAACAAATAATCCAGCGAAGAAATGGGAAAAAAGACAACAATAGACACTTCTCCAAAGATGACATCCAGATGGCTAATAGACACGTGAAAAAATGCTCAACACACTCATTATCAGGGAAATACAAATCAGAACCACAATGAGATACCACCTCACACCTGTCAGAATGACTAACATTAACAACTCAGGTAACAACAGATGTTGGTGAGGATGTGGAGGAAAGAGGATCTCTTTTGCACTACTGGTGGGAAGGCAAACTGGTGCAGCCACTCTGGAAAACAGTATGGAGTTTCCTCAAAAAATCAAAAATAGAACTACCCTACGACCCAGCAATTGCTCTACTAGGTATTTATCTAAGGGATACAAGTGTGCTGTTTCGAAGGGACACATGCACCCCTATGTTTATAGCAGCACTATCGACAATAGCCAAAGTATGGAAAGAGCCCAAATGTCCATCGATGGATGAATGGATAAAGAAGAGGTGGTATATATACATACAATGGAGTTTTACTCAGCAATCAAAGAGAATGAAATCTTGCCATTTGCAACTATGTGGATGGAACTAGAGGGTATTATGCTAAGCGAAATTAGTCAGAGAAAAATAAATATCATATGACTTCACTCGTACGAGGAATTTAAAATACAAAACAGGTGAATATAAGGGAAGGGAAGCAAAAATAATATAAAAACAGGGAGGGGGACAAAACATAAGAGACTTTTAAATATAGAGAACAGAGGGTTGCTGGTGGGGTTGTGGAAAGGGGGATGGGCTACATGGGTAAGGGGCATTAAGGAATCTACTCCTGAAATCATTGTTGCACTATATGCTAACTAACTTGGATGTAAATAAATAAATACCTAAATAGACTCATACAGCACCATGAAATTTCAAATTCCTAGAAGCCAAGAAACAATCCTACAAGCTTCTAGAGAAAATAGTTTTCATAGGAAAGGTCAATAATCAGAATAGCTTGAGCTTTTCTTTTTTTTTATTTTTGAGACAGGGAGAGACAGAGCATGAACGGGGGAGGGTCAGGGAGAGGGAGACACAGAATCTGAAACAGGCTCCAGGCTCTGAGCTGTCAGCACAGAACCCGACGCGGGGCTTGAACTCATGGACTGCGAGATCATGACCTGAGCCGAAGTCGGACGCTTAACTGACTGAGGCACCCAGGCGCCCCTAGCTTGAGCTTTTCAATAGTGACACTGAAAAGCTCAGAGACATGGAGATGGTCCCAGAATTCTCATTACCAGGGAAAATGGCTCCCAATTGGAACTCCACACCCAGCCAAATGTGAAGCAAACAGCAGAGTAGAATAAAAAGCTTTCAGACATGTGGGGTGCCCCTGAGTGGCTCAGTTGGTTAAGCATCCAGGTTTTGGTTTCAGCTCAGGTCATAATCTCATGGACATGAAATTGAGCCCCTCATCAGGCTCCGTTCTGACAGTGGGGAGCCTGCTTGGGATTCTCCCTCTCTCTCTCTCTCTCTGCCCCTCCCTGATGCACACGCACACACACACACATACACACACACCCTCTTTCTCTCTCTCTCAAAATAAATAACTTAAAAAAGGCTTTCAGACAGACATGCAAAACCCTAGAAAAAATTTACCTCACATGGCCACTTCTTAGGAATCAACCATAGAAAAGTGCCCAACCAAAAAAACAGGAATAAGAGAAAAGAGGCTATGAAATACACGACATGGGAGGTAACAAAGAGGTGACGGCAATTTTAAGACCCTCTAACAAGGATCTTTTTGGCCTACAGATTGGCATCTGTTAAAAAACAAAATTCAACCAAGTGAATTTGCAAATCTAATTGGCTTTATTAAGAGATTCAGAATCAGGCAGCATCCATCCAGCAAGGAGGGGAGGGGCTCCCCAAGGCGGTGTACAAAATGGAAGCAAAGGCAGGCAAAAAGTTATTAGCTCAAGAAATGAAAGAACTGTTTCTGGCAAAGTCAACTTCCTTCAGGGGGTCTTATCGTGCAGATGACCTCATCTTCCTTCAGGGGATGGAGAGGGCCCAGGCACAGATTACCTCACAGGTGCTGACCAGAAAATTCCAGATTAATTGGCTTAAAATTCCACTGCAGAGGTTGAAATTGCAATTAAGTCTTGGTTTGCTGTCCTGAGCGCAAGTGGCTCCATCTTGGGCCTGTGTTTCTCTGGTAACAAATCCTTCAGGAGGTTGCAGAAAAAACCTTTTTAATGTTTATTTATTTATTTTTGAGAGAGAGAGAGAGAGAGAGAGAGAGAGAGCGAGAGCACAAGTGAGAGTGCACGTAGGCGCTCAAGAGCACAGGGCTCCATCCCATGGACCATGAGATCATGACCTAAGCTGAAATCAAGAGTCAGACGCTCAACCAACTGAGCCACCCAGGTGTCCCTAGAAGAAACCTCTTTAAGATGATGAAATTGATAGAACATTTAGTGTATTTGGTGATATTGCGAAGAGATTTACTAAACTGAGGGAGTTTTGGAGGCTGAATTTGTATTTTTCTTTCAGTTTTTATTTTTGAGAGAGCACATGCGGGCACACGCGCACACACGTGCCGGAGTGGAGAGGGGGGCGCTGAGAGAGAAGAGAGGAGATCTGCACTGCCCGTGCAGAGCCCCACGTGGGGCTTGAACTCACGGACCTGAGGTCATGACCTGAGCCAAAATCAAGAGTCAGTCAGCTGCTGAACAGCCTCAGCCACCCAGGGGGCCCCTGGAGGTTTAATTTGTAAAAATATGTGGAAAAATAAACAAATTTGAGAAGGAATGATTAACACCAGCGCAAACAAACTGCGATATCATGCCTGGAAGGGACAACGAATCACGGCGTACCGTGTGGCTTCTGCGGAATCACACTGACATGAGCGCAGTAATAGAACAGCGCCTATTAGTCTAACTGAAATCACCACACGGCTCACGCAGCGTGCGTTTGTAGCTGCCACGAACGGCAGGGTGTTCGTAAGGAAGAGCTAAATTCTCACTCTCTGCTGTAGGAAGTGAACGCAGCTTAAAACCCAGAAACCCACCAGGAGCTGGCGAAGCCTGCCATTTGGAGGTAAGCAGCGAGGCGGAAGGGTTCAAGGCGGTTGCTCCTGGGGAGCGTGAAGCGGACCGGGCAGGAAAACCAGAGGACTACGATTTTTCCAAACGAATCTTTGCCTTTTTAGACTTTGCAGGTACTGGCTTGATAAAAGGTAAAAACTTACTTTTAAAAATACACTGTACGCGTACAGAGTATTCAGGATGGCGGAGCGGGTTTGGACATTTTCGTCGAGGTGGGTGTAGATGAATTTCACGCACGCAGTCCTCTAGAAGCCGACTGGGGACCCCGGGGGCATTCATCTGTCTCGTAAAAGTTATCTGTCTCGTTATGAGGTAGGAGGAGCCCCGCCCTTCTGCATCCAGTCTTGCCAGACTAGCGATCAAGGGGAACAGTGATGTGAGAGCCGGACTCTGCTTCTCCCACCTCCCTAGGTGCGGTTTTCTATTTCTGCTGCCCAAACCCCCTTGCTTTAGGGCCCACCATTCTTTGGGGTTTGTTTTTTAAGTTTTTGTCATTGCAAGGAGACAGAAATTTCAGAGACCAGTCAGAAGGCTGTACTTTAGTCTCTAATAAATGCCACACCCAACGGATATTTGCTTTTTATCCACATGGATTTCAACCTTCAGCCTGCGGGTGGGCCACGTCGATGCCATCTACACCTCAGGCTTTGTGGGCCTGGGCCGCTGTTGCCGGCGCAGTGACAGTTGACGGTCGGGAAGGAGGATGGCCAAGAAAACAGAGTTCCAGCAAATGGAGGGAATATTCTAACCTGTTGGTAATCTCTCCAGGGCAAAGATGGGGAGCCCAACTCAGGCCATGAGGGAATCACATCACACTTTATTTTATAACAAAATGAGGTCCAAGCAGGACATTTGTATAGATTATTCGTAGTTGCTCTGGGCAGATGTGGTGGTACATCGAAGAAAATGCACAGTGACCTAGGCTGGCATCCCTTGCTTGCGAAAATGATCTAAAAATATACATGTCTGTGCCAGAGGTTCTAAGCACCACTGAGAATGTTCTTTAGGAGACCCCCTGACGCATTTTCCACCACCCAGAGGAAGTTAACACGTGTTTGCTCAAATAAACTAGTCTTCTCTTTTCCGGGGATTCCTTCGGCAGGTCACATGCTAACGTGAACAGAACCAGAGAGCAAAGGGCCAAGAGGAAGGGCAAAGGATGTGAGAGGTGTTTTGTGGTTCACAGACGTGTGACCACCGCATCTCATTACACCTGTTACAACAATAGCATGGAGGGACTCCAAACCTTGGCTTGCAGATATTTCTATCCACACACACCTGCAAAGTGTACAGGAAGAGAAACACGCCCGTGTGTTAGCTCTGTCGCCATGCTGATATTATTATGCCAGCCATCACAGCTTTGAGTGACTCACGATGCTTTCGAAATTGCATTTTCCCCAGGAAAGATTCATTCCTGCTGATGGGAGGCGGGAGTTCCAACGGAAAGTTCATAGTTTTAAATAGTTGTCTTTAATGAACCACAGTACATTTCCGTGCACTTGCTAGATCTAAAAGTTGTTGTTCCAGAAAGGCACATATTATCATTAATCATAGTGTTTGCATGGTTTTACAGTCTCTATTATGTTTTCACACGGTACCAAATGCTGTGGTTTTCAACCTTGGTTCTTTATTAGAATCCCCGGGGGCATTCAGAAAAAAAAACAAAACAAAACAGATGCCCAGGCTGCAACCCCACAGTTTTTTGTTTTTTTGTTTTTAATGTTTATTTATTTTTGAAAGAGCACAAGTGGAGGAGGGGCAGGGGGAGAGAGGGGACAGAGGATCTGAAGCAGGCTCCACGCTGACAGCAGCAAGCCTGATGTGGGGCTCGAACCCATGAACCATGAGACGATGAGCTGAGCTGAAGTTGGACGCTCAACCAACTGAACCACCCAGGTGCCCCTGCAACCCCAGAGTTCTGATTTCAGTGGTCTAGAGTGAGACCCGTGCGTGATATTAAAGAATGGTTTAATCCTAAGGTGATTCTAAAAAGCAGCCAGTGTTGAGAAACCACTGTACTGACAGCTTCCTAACATGCAGAGGTCCCTGTTGTGGCCCACAAGGCCCTGCATGATCAATCCGGGTCACCCTTCCCTCATTCCTTGCTTACCACACTCTGTTCTCAAACACACCCACCGTATTCCCATCTCAGGACATATGCCCCTTGTTAGGGCCCCTTCTGGAATGTTCTTCCCCTAGACATTTGACTGTGTTGCTTCCTTACTCCATTCACATCTCTGCTCAAATGTCGCCTCCTCAGAGATACCCTCCTTGACCACTCCATTTAAGATACCAGCCATGGGGCGCCTGGGTGGCTCAGTCGGTTGAGCCTCCTACTTCGGCTCAGGTCATGATCTTGCAGTTCGTGAGTTCGAGCCCTGTGTCGGGCTCTGTGCTGACAGCTCAGAGCCTGGAGCCTGCTTCAGATTCTGTGTCTCCCTCTCTCTCTGACCCTCCCCTGTTCATCTGTTCATGCTCTGTCTCTGTCTCGAAAATAAATAAACATTAAAAAAAAAATAAGATACCAGCCTTCACCAGGCTCTGTCTCCTTACTCTGCTTATTTTTGCTTCATAGCACTTATCATCATCTGCCATTATGTTATATATTAATCTGGCTTACATCAGTGCCTGGAAAACAGTAGAAGCTTAATAAATATTTGTTGAATGAATCAATGAATGGATGAGGATATATGTAAAATAATGCAAACTCCGGCAGGTAGGAAGTGCTTGATGACTAGGTTTCTTTGCCAACTCACAAAAAGCCAGCTGCTTCCTCCGACTGCCTAGTGCCATCCTGAGGAACAGCGACCCCTGCTGGAATTTGTACCTGAGTCCCAGACAGGATGGAAGTCCACTAATGCCAGTCCCAAGAAAGAAGCTTCTAGAAATAGATATTCATTGGGGTACTTGGGTGACTCAGCTGATTAAGTGTCTGACTTCGGCTCAGGTCGTGATCTCACATTTTATGAGTTCGAGCCCCGCCTGGAGCCTGCTTCAGATTCTGTGTCTCCCTCTCTCTCTGCCCCTCCACTGCTCACGCTTTCTCTCTCTCTCTCTCTCTCTCTCAAAAATAAACATTTAAAAAAACTAAAAAAGAGAGAAATAGATATTCATTATCTGATGAGGCTTTCGTTGTGTATGCATGAAAGATTCATAATAAATATTTCTGACATTCACAAAAAAAGCCTTTTGTTGGCACCACATATTCGCGAGCATGTTCTCTTCCGCCATCTTGTGGCCAACCTGGGGAACTTCCAGACAAACAGTGTGTCATAACCTCACTTAGTCAAAGGAAATTTCCCGCAGCTGGGCTTGGCTAGAGCCATTTGGCAAAACACCTGTGGACATTTGATCAGGCCCCGGTGCTACCAATCTTCTTAGGCTCCCAATGTTTAGAAACAGAAAGCAATGGAGGTGACTGCTTGTTTGGGTAGCTTTTGCTGGGGGACAGCTGAGAGGAATGCCTAAGGGTCACCTCCCCCAGAGCCGAACCTTGCCTGGCCTTTGTCCTCCTATTCTGACACTGCCTCTACCGTGACCCTGGTCACACCCAGACCCCCATGATTTTGTCTGGCTACTCACTAAAGGCTTGTAAACTTCACAAGTTTATTTATCTATTTTGTACCCCCGGTATATTAAACCATATTTAGCACAGAACAGGTGCTCACTAAACAGTTGTTACAGGCATAAAATAAAAATTGCTAGAGCACTTTATAGAGCACTTACTACATGCCATGCACTATATGAAGCCCAAGCACTTTCCAGGCACAGTCTTATAAATCATGTGTCAATATTCCTAGGAGTGGCCCTGGAACTTGCTTAGTCCCTGACAGACAAGGACAGTCAGTGCCCGAATTAGTCGGCTTGGGCAGCCAGAACAAATGCCACAGACCCGGGGCTTAGATGACAGAAATTAATTTGCTCACAGTTCTGGAGGTTGGAAGTCCAAAATCAAGATGCCATGAGGGCTGGCTTCTGGTGAGACCACGCTTCCTAGCTTGCAGACAGCGCTTTCTTGCTGTGTCCACAGAGTGAGAGAGAAATCTCTCGCTGCCTCTTCTTAGGAGGGCACAAATTCCATGAGGGCTCCCTCACTTGCTCCTGGGATGCCCGCTTGAGGTCCTTAATGCTTATTGGATACACATGGGCGTGACTTTTGGGAGTTGAGTGGGCCATAATAAGGATTCCTTTCAGGTTTGTAAACCAATCCAAGGACCCAAGTAATTTTAATGACTTACTGAAGGTTATTCTTACTAAAGTTCAGTCTTCCCCATGGCTAAAATCCTGGCTGAACGGCAGGGGGCAGCTGTGAATACTATCTCTGCCCAAAAGTACACTTTAGGGAAGGGCTCTTGGCATCCTTTGCCCGTGACCACAAGGCTGGGGAAACCTGTCAAACTGAGTTCCTTAAGGGAGAGGGGGGGTGCCTGAAACTCCCTTCTCTCTCTTTCCTGTGCTGAGGGGGGCAGAGAATGGGTTGAGAGCCACCTTTGAAATGGAAACTGTTAAGGGAAACACGTTCTTGGCTCAACACTGAGGACAGGACAGTCCCCAGGCCCACAGGCTTGCTGCCCGGGACCAATCCCCTGACTCCCAACACTCACTGAAAGCTCTTAGGCCTCCACACTGGCCTCCAGGACAGTCAGCTCTAAGAAATGCATGAATCTTTGTTGCAGGGGTTCCAGACCAGCAGCCCGACAGATCTAGCCCCTGTTCCTTTGGAGCTTTTCAACACATATAGGAGCCTACAAGTCTCGTTAGAACAAGCCAGATGTTACATCCAATAAAAACTCCAGTGGCTCTGAATTGTCAGAGGTTAGCGGGGTGAGAGAAAGCAAGCAAGATCGGAAGCCATTCTGGTCACACTGCAGTGGATGGGGGTGGGCGTGGGAGGGGCTGCGTCCTAGCTGACACACCTCAGAGCCCAGAGGCCCACACTCTGTCTCCACTGTTTACTGACTTTGATCAGGTTGGAGTCAGAGGCCCCAGACACACGGGGCTTTCTTTAGAAAGCCTGCAGTCCCTCTGACATCACGGCCTGGAGCCAAGTGGAAGGACTTTTTATTTATTTATTTGTTTTCTGGAGGCCTCTGAGAGGTTTAGGGAATGGGGAGTTACTGTTTCGTGAGTATGAAGATCCAGTTCTGCAAGGTGGGAAAAGTCCTGGGGACGGAGGGTAGTGACGCTTGCACAGCAGTTCGAGTGCCCTTCATGCCACCTCAAGAGGGTTACGTGGCAAGTTTTGTCACGTACATTTTACCACAGTTAAAAAAAACCCGAACAGCTTGCACATTCTCTGCTGTCCTCAGCCTGCTGTCACTTCTGGTCTCCTTTTCTCTCCAGCACTGTCACGGCTACCACTCCTTCTGCGGCTCACGCCTCTCCCCTCGCCCCAAGCCGCTGCTCCTCAGGGTGAGATGCTGGCCCCTGCAGGTCCTCAGAGCTAAGCACACGGACCGACCGACCGGAGGAGCCACTGCTGGGACCCCCACTGGCAATGGGACGCAGAACTCGGATCCAAGGGAGGGGCTTCTGGTGTTTTCAGAGCACCACAAGGTCCTTAGAGGAGGTCCTGGCTCCCTCTGAGATGGTAAATGTGTTTAATCTTTTCTGTTTCATACTTTGAGAACAGGGCTTACCAGTCTCTCCTCCCTTCATATCTCCCTCCTGTCCATCTAGCCCAGCCCTGGGTTGTCCATCCTGGGTTTCAAGGGAACTGCTGCCTCTCTGAAGCTCTCTGGTGCCCCCTTTACAATGCCCTCACCAGCATGTGTTTAAAGGAGACAGAATAGCCAGGTGGTTAAGAGGCAGGTCTTTCTCTCTGCTCAGACTTGCTTGGGTTCAAATCCTGGCTCAGCCCTCTGCTAGGTATATGGCCTGGAGCAAGTAACTTAAGCCAGTTACTCCTCAGTTTTCTTATCTCTGAAATGGGGGCAAGAAGACTTTCTTTAGTATTGTTAGAGTTAATCCCACACCGCCCATTAAACATTGGCTGCAAGAGGCAGGTTGGTACAGTGGCTGGAAGCCTGGGCCCTGGAGCCAGACTGTGGATACGACCTTGGGCAGATTACTTGGTTTCTCTGTGGCTGTTTCCCCCTCTTTGGAACGGGAATAATAATAGTAATCTACATTATAGGGCAGTAGTAAGGATTGATGCTTGTAAACTTCATGCAATAACGTGCCTACAGTGTCCAATAAATGTTGTCTACTGTTTACCATTTAAAACAATGATGCTGCAAAAAAATGCCATAATGCGTGATGAAATGCATGCAAAGTGGTCAACAAAAATCAAACTTGAACATACATTTAATGAAGTAATTTTATAGGGGCGCCTGGGTGCCTCAGTCGATTAAGTGTGCTATTCTTGGTTTTGGCTCAAGGTCATGGTCTCACTATTCATGAGATTGAGCCCTGAGTTGGGCTCTGTGCTGACAGCGCGGAGCCTGCTTGGGATTGTCTCTCTCCCCTCTCTCTCTGCCCCTCCCCAGCTCAGATGCTCTCTCTCTCTCAAAATAAATAAACTTAAAAAGGAAAATAAAGTAATTCTATAAAGTCTAAAATAGACTGTAAGCTACATATTTAGTACCCCCAAGAAAAAGAACATCCACAAAAGTAAAAACAATAGCAAGAGAAATATGGAAACAAAACAAGAATAGGCTATTATGAAAAAGATTCACGTGTATATTATAAACACTTCTCAAAATAGTTTGGCTTTTAGGGGCAGGTGTTCCCCACTTTCTGAAAATTTGCATTATGCCACTTGACTTTTACGGAAACCTACATTAGTGCCTGTTGTTGCTAGTAGAAAGAAATCCAACGAGCATTTTTACTTTTACAAAAAAAGAGGGGGTGGAAACCAAAATAGCATTTAGTGCTGGTTTTGAGGCCAGTGTCGTAGAGGCTGCACATGTCCCAAGCAGCGAGAGCCGTGCAGCCAAGCTCCTTCCCCGAGAACCACACTCAGCCTCTCGGCATCAAGCCGGAAGAGCTTTGAACTGTGTCTTTGAGTATCTAGGCTTTACCTCCATTTCCTTTATGCATCTATTAGCAAGATGTGTTGTAAGGTATCAGAAGAGCCTGAGAGAGGTAATTTTGGGGGTCTGGGGGCATAATGGTAATGGCTTCTTTGCTTTCCGCCATTTGAGCTCACAGAAGGCTTCACGGGAACACCCCACTTTCAGAGAGCGGGCAAAACCTGTGTAAGTGATGAAGTCCTACTATTTTCAACAAAAGCACTTCCAGTGCGGGTGCTCTCCCCAATCCATGCTGAAGCGTATTTAGCAGTCAGCCAACAACCGAGTCAGTGTACCATTTGGTTTCACACTGATCAGCCCGGAACTTAAGAGAAAGGCATAAAGCAAGAAAACATGAGGACCAAAAGACACTGCGTTATTGACTTAGCCGGATGTGTCCCCTCCGCTGTCCCCGTGCCATGATGTTTGCTATCGTCCAATACCTTGCATCTACAACACCCATGCTGTCACCTGTCAGTCTTGATGATGTTTGGAGAAGTGGCTAATAATAGCTACAGGGAGGATGACTCTGGAAACTCAGCCCTGAGCAGCACAGTGGCCTACTTCCATCTGTGCTCTCCTCATACCATTTAAAGGTCAATAGAGACCACGTAGGCATCATCTCCATTCATATGCAAAGCATACTCCAGTGTTCATATCAGAGTAAAGGGGGTTTCATTCAAACATTGGGGAGTCTATTGTGGGCCAGATACCTTCAAACCAAGGATTTTTAAAGCTTCAGATTGTATGGTATTCTTTGCCTTGTAGGAGAAATGAAATCTAAAAGGTCCACTAAAAATCTGAAAGGACACTTAGGACTAGAATATCTTTCTTTGGAGGATTTAGAATTAGTTCTCTTTCAATGATTGGCCAGAGCAGGTAATGACAACTGAGCCCTCATCACTGTAGCTACTGGTCTGCTCTATCAAAGGCACCACATGTGAGTCAAAGGGCAGAATGATCAGGGAGGCAAAATTAGTAGTTCCTCATAGCTACTCTTTCATGCCAGACTTTGTTCATTAGGCTCATTCCCCTCACTGTTGAACATTCAGTTCCCCGCCTCTACCAGCATACCCCTCCCAGCCTGAGGGGAGCACGTTGAGGCCCACTATGTTGCAGAGAATGAATGGAGAATGAGACACACACAAGAGCTTTCAGCCTAGGCAGAGTTGGACAGGGCGAACGGTGTGAGTGCAGTGGGTGGATGGCCGGGCTGGGGATGGGAAAACTCCTGGGGGAAGTGGCCTGAATCCTGAAAATCAAGAGGATTCAGCCGGGGGTGGGGAAAGGGTGGTTAGAGAATATGTGTCTCAGGACCCGAGTTTTCTTCTGACCTGGAAATGAGAACTTGACGCTTTCCAGAAGAGGGTCATTGTTGGTTGGATTGGAGTGATCAGAGAGAAAGGAGATGTGTCATGAGAAGAAAAAGCCTCGTGGGCCTCAATTAAAGAATGAGGACTTGATCCTAAGGGTCTTCAGCAAGGTTTGAGAGTCACATTATTTCTCACTCTGGGTTTTTGAGCCTCCCCTTCCTTCAGTGTCCATCGTGCAATGATGAGCTTGTGCACCAAGCATCTTGGAAGCCTGGCCCAGGCCCTTCCTCCTGATCGATTACAGGGGCAAGTTCCAACATTCAGAGCTGTACACAAGTTTGTTTTTGTAGGGGTGACAAAGCAGAATTTTATGGGTCTGATAACCTGAGATAAATACTTACAGGATGAATCAAGCACGAAGTCTTTATAACGCTCTACAAGAATTTTTGTTCCAGCAGAAAAATGCTTATGAGTATCAAGAAAAACAAGATGGTGCATAAATATGCACGTAGAAACCTCTATATCCCTGGGGAAAATAGGACTGGGAAGAAATAAACCTCATATTTCATGTTCCTGGAATTTATTGTACGTGGGCATTGCTTTTGTTCATACTTTTATCAACCTCTGATGACACTTTATTGAGTGTACATGACTTTTAGAATCAGGACCCATGTTAAGGATTTCTTATCCTACCCCCAGAACACACAGACACTTACTCTTAAGAACAGGAAGGTATTTCATACATTCCTGAAACTCCAAAAGTCATTACTGGCCTTTACCTGAGTGGTCTTTTGAGTCACACAAAATTTAAAGAGGTAGGGAATGGAAAAAACAAAACAAAAAACAAAAGGTAAAGTTATCAGTTAATACTAGCCGGTGCTTATTATATACCATTCTAAAGCCTGTAAATTCACTTTTTCACATTGGTTCCTGCCGCATCGAACAGTGTTTTCAAAGAGTGCTGGAATGCAAACAATATGGAACTTTGCCACCCTTTCAAAAAGTTTAGTCCAAAATAACTTCATTCATGTGGTAGAAAAGGAGTTAAAGGCAGGATATAGACTCATGGTTGTAGAAGTGTATGTATGTGTGTATGTGTGCATGCTTTAAATATGACTTTTCTTTAAAAAAAAAAAAAAAGACTTCTTCCAGACTTTTAGGTTCACCGCTGGCAGCTTTTAGAAAAGAGCTTTCTTGGTTCGCAATTCTGAAGTCTTCCCCATCAGAGTGTCCTGCCACCAGGGGACAGAAGCCAGGGCATGTTCCGGACCCAGTCCATCCTCCACTTGCTTCCTGACATTTACATCTGCGTCTGTGAGACGGGAGTCACCGTGGAATAGATATTTTCCAGACTCTTTTTCTTGTCATCATCATCAAACTGAGCCTCGATCTCCGCTGGATTGATGTAAGTATAGAAACGGGCCATGATGGCAAATATCACGCAGACAACCAGAAGCAAGGCCGCAAACAGAATGTACTCAGCCCACTTTAAAGGAATTGGAGTTGGAGCAAGAAAAAAAAACAACAGAAACGATACAGGTTATGGTAAGGTACGCATCGGGAGCACATTTTCTTGCTATGTCTAGGTAAGAGGTGCTTTGTGATTAAATCGTTATGGACAATTGGCAGCTATTACCATAGATACAGAATGGCCCTCTTTGCTTGAGTGCCCAGGTATAAAGATAACATTTTTTTAGCAGCAGCTGGAGTGCAAAAATCAAGAGTTTGGGGAGATGAGAGAAAATTTCTGAAAAACCCGCGTTAAGGGACATAGCTGGCCCCTAGAAGGATGGGGGCCCAGAGAACACCACACAGTACCCTTGAGGGAAAAATAATGTGCTGAATTGTTCTAAGACCCCCACGTTATCTTTCGGCAGGATCTTGAGGTTATGAGCACACAGCATTAGCGTATGCTCCGATGGGACCAGAGAGAGAAGTAAAGAAACAGACAGGGTAAGGGACGACCCCTTTATGAGGTACACATGCTGAAGTGTGGAAGGGAACGGTTTCAGTATCAGAAAAGCCCTCGTTTTATGTTAGCTGGAAAAATTACAATCGCCTTTAGAATGGCTCCACCTTTAGATATTATGAAGCTTTCTGGAAAATATGTGTGGCTTGGGGCCATTAAGCTGCATTCACAGAAGCTAGGAAAGATCTTTCCTTTGGCAGTAAATCACACTAGGATGTAGGTATGTTAACCCAACCTAGTTATTTTGGTTGTCACTTTCCAACTGTGCAACACCAAGGGTAAATATGGAGAATCAGCACACGCTTGGCCCAAAGACTGTTTGTTCATCACCCTCTCTGGCTGGTTTTATCCAATCATTACCCAATCATTAGAGTCATCATGATGACCAGTGACACATAAGACAGAGGCTCGTACGATCTCTTTGTTCACTCTGTACCTGTTCGCTGAACTGGCCTGCTCCTGCTACAATAAGCACAATGATGTTGCCGACAGCCACTGTCAACAGCCATCCCGCCTGAAGCACCGACTTCATGTTGGAGGGGGCCTGAGGAAACAAAACAAAGTGAATCCCGATCTAAGCTGCAATCACAGAGCTGGAGAACACAACTTACTGATTCTTTAATTAGGCAGTTCACCCTAAAAATGCACACTGAGGGGGCGCCTGGGTGGCTCAGTCAGTTGAGCGTCCAGCTCTTGGTTTCAGCTCAGGTCATGATCCCACGGTTCGTGGGATCGAGCCCCATGTGGGGCCCTGCGTGGACAGCACAGAGCCTACTTGGGATTCCGTTTCCCTCTCCCTTTGCCCCTTCCCCCTCTAAAAAGTAAATAAATATTTTTAAAAATGCACATTGGGGTGCCTGGGGAGCTCACTCGGTCAGGCATCCAACTTTGGCTCAGGTCATGATCTTGTAGTCCTGTGAATTTGGGCCCTGTGTCGGGCTCTGTACTGACAGCTCAGAGCCGGGAGCCTGCTTCAGATTCTGTATCTCCCTCTCTCTCTCTGCCCCTCCCCTGCTCACACTCTGTCTCTCTCTGTCTCATAAATAAATAAACATTAAAAAAATAAATAAATAAAAGCTAGGCCTTAATCAGTGTGTTTACTGGTAGTTATGAAGAGATCTCAACTGAGCCTTAATGATCTCAAAGACACGGACCTGGAAGTGAACGCCAGTAGGAACAGCTGACATCTTAGTTGCTTCAGAGTATAGAATTCGCTGCCTATCATGACCCTGGTCACGGTCATTAATACAGTTCTTCCCACGTAGGACTCTAAATCTCTAGTATATGATATGGGAATTCAGCATCATATGATATATACCCCCAAGAAGCTAAACAGAGTCATAATATTATTCGACGACTTGGTCATCTCAAAAGCCTTGTTTGGTGGAATTTACCATGATGCTTTCTCGCATTTTCTGAACTATGAACGGAGAGCTTATTTAAATTAAGTCCCAGCAGCATTTTTTGAAGGCAGGAGCCTGGGGGAGGGGTGGTAGAAACAGTGACCAAGAGACCTGAGAATATGAGAACTCCAATCCCGTGACAGAGAAAACCACTTCACCGCAGGTGATCAGGAAATACTGTGGGATCTGTAGAGCCATGTTAACTGTGTTGGGTGCAATATCTTCAAACATGTGCAATTCAGCACAGCCGTCACTCTAAACCAGTAAGGCAAAAAGTGAGAAGAAATTAAAATGGAGATTGCTTCTAAAATAAAAATTGTTCAAACAGGCAAATGGAGTCTGGACTTCTAGGATCACGTCATATGATTTGTCAAGGAAGTACACATTTTAAACGTAAATATGCAACAGTGCATTTTATGCTCGTGATGAAACGGACTTGGTGAGATTTGAAAATCTGTTCACTGGTGTTTTTCTCTTAAATCAGAGAGCACATTGGAAGTCGGGTTTGTTTAAAATGTTGCCATCTCTTTGGACTAAAAGTTCGTAAGTCCATGTAAATAGATTATGAAGCAGCAGCAAATACTAGCCAGCATGAACTTTTAGAGTTAATTGGTCTGTTTATTTTTATTCTAAAAAGGACAGTGAACTTAAGTCAATGCTAAGTTAAAGGATCAGTGGAGAACTGAATGAATTCTAAGCCCATTTAAAATACAGACACTAATATTACCCCAGTTAAATCATTAGCATGACCTAAGTGTTTGTGTAGAAGTTCTGATAACAACAGAATGAGTTACTGACCTTCCTTCTGATTACATAGGTATAGGCACTACCGAATTCCAGGTTGGATGATTGGAAATCATTCTTACACTGTGGTGGAGTCTGTTGTGTTGGGCTTAGCGTAAAGCTTTTTCTGCAAAGAGAAAGAGTAACATAGGTAAACATTCCTGGTTTTAACAGCTTCGATGTATTGTTTAAAGAAGAAGACTCGAAACCCTTGAACTTTAGAGCACAGTGACCGGTACTTACACGCCCAAAGGAAAAAACTGATATTCGCTGGCATTGTGACTGGTGACGTTCACATACACTTTTCCATCCATTGTGATGTTGAAGCTGTCATCGAAACTATTTATAAATCTGAAACAGAAAACCATCTGTCTTGTGACTGGACTATGGGATACTTGGCTTTAGGTCATAGTTTGTGCACCTGAACTTGGGCTATGCTCTCTTTTGGAAGGAGTTTAAGATGTTTACAGATTTCTAGACTACAAAGGCAGAAAGAAGCGACCCTAGGTTGGTCCTTGTTCACCTGCTCATGAAAACACACCCCAAAGAATTTACCACAGTTCTCTCCCCACAGCAGTTCTAAGTACTTTGTAACTAGGTACCATTTCTTTTCTTAAGTTTATTTGTTTATTTTGGGGAGGGGGAATGACATGACCGGGGGAGGGGCAGAGAGAGAGGGAGAGAGAGCATCCCAAGCAGCCCCAACTTGGGGCTTGATGTTACAACTGTGAGATCATGACCTGAGCTGAAATCAAGAGTCGGACGCTTAATGGACTGAGTCCCCCGGGTGCCCCACTAGGAACTATTTTAATGGTATGTTAGGATATTAGTATGGATTGAAATAGGTGCCGAGCACCCCCTTCAAGAAGGCAGCGTATCTTTGTGTTCCTTGCTCAGAAGCTTTAGAGCTAAAGCAGTGAAGCCCATGTAAATAGTCCATGAAGAAGCATCAAATACCGGTCAGCGTGAAAAACAGAAGTTGCCTGGTACCCTAACAGACAGTCTCCATCGGGGGCTTCTTTTTTGGGGGGTGGGGATGGAAGGCCATTTCCTGTCCTTTACCTCTTAGAGCCTGAGCAGGGACAGGCTCCAAGGAGTGGAGAGGAAGAAGTGGGCCAGTTCAGCAACCAGAGACAGTTTTGGGGGAGCTCCCTTCAGGTCTGCAGGTCCTCGAGTGATGGTGACTGGCACCCCACTAGAAAACAGATAGGAGGACAACACCCACAGGACTTGCTGCTAGGTTCCAAGGCTTCCGGGTTCTGCAAAGTCCCCTATGCCTAAGCTACACATGGACCCAGTTGAGTTGTTTGCCTTCAAAGGACCATATAGATGGTGACAGTGTAGACAGATGATTAGATCCCATCCTTAAATGTTCCGGGCTGCAGAAAGACACTGATGCTCTTGTCCTACACAGGAGAGGAGGGTGCTGCCCCAAATAAGACCAGCTGATTTTTCCTACCAGATAGGTGAGTGAAAGCTTTCAGCAGGTTATCCAATTTAAAGAATGGGAAGTAATGAGATTGTATACCTAAGTACTGTAGAGAACAATTTAACCTGTACATTCCTAAAACATATGGCCGAGTTTCATCAGCTTTGTGGCAACAAGTAATGTCGATCAAATTCTAGGTACTTGGAGAACATTTCTCTGAATTAAGCTCAGGTGCTGAAGTCCCTGGGCATTGGATTTGATGTAGTTTGACAGGTGCTTAACATAGAACACAGAATGTGACACCAGTCAGCAGGACCCTAGGTCCTAGGTAGACACCTAGGAGTGAAATGGCTGGGTCATATGGTCACTCTCTGTTTAACATTTTGAGGAACAGTTTTTCAAAGTGTCTGCATCATGTTGTCATTTTACATTTCCACCAGCACTGCTGAAGGATTCCGACTTGTCCACATCCTCACCAACACTTGTGATTGCCTTTTTCGTTGCTTTTGTTTTTGTTTTTGGCTAGAGCCTAGTGAGTGTGAAATGGTATCTCTGTGGTTTTGGTTTGCATTGCCCTCATAATTAATGATGCTGAGCATCTCCTCCTCTGTTTTTAGGCTGTTTGTATATTTTCTTTGGAGAAACATCTCTCTAAAAATGTCCCATTTAGGGCAGGGGAGAGGGGAAATGGGTAATGGGCATTGAGGAGGGCGCTTGTTGGGATGAGCACTGGGTGTTCTATGTAAGTGACGAATCACCGGGATCTATGCCCCCAAACAAGAGCACACTGTATACATTGTGTGTTAGCTAACTTGACAATAAATTATATATTTAAAAAAAGAGTCCCATTTAAAAATTGGGTTTTTTGTGTTTTTACTCTTGACCTGTAAGAATTCTTTATACATTCAGAATCTCTCACCAAATATATGAATTGCAAATATTTTCTCTCATTCTATGGGTGTTTTACTTTCTTGATGATTTCGTTGGTAGTAAAAAAGCTTTCCATATGATGAAGCCCAAGTTACTATTTTTTTCTTTTGTTGCTTGTCCTTCTGACTTCATATCCAGGAAACCACTGTCTAACCCAAGGTCACAAAGATTTACTTCCAATTTTTGTACCACCAGTAAATAAAAATACTTGTAAAATATTGGGTTTTTTACTTTGCTCATTCTTTTAATATATTTTAAAATTATTTATTAATTTGGTATAATAATTTATGTATATACTTAATAACAGATACCATATTCATACATTTTGGGTATATGTTCAAAATATTTTTATTGGATGTGATAAAAGTTTTGAAGCCTACCTCCCTAGGGAAACTTTGCACATGTGGACAAAAATACATGTATGAATGTGAATTATGGCTGTTTGGAAAAATGGCAGTAACCTAAATTTCCTTGAAGAAGAGAATGGGCAAATAAATTACGCGGTGGAATTTTATATAGTGGTTTAAGTGAGTGGAGATAAGGGATACATATAGCCATATGGTTAAATATTAAAATACTATTTTATAATATTATAGAACATAAGCAGGAAAATAACATATTAAGTTTAAAAAGGCTCAAAAACATTACTTGTAAATATGTACATATATAGCAATATGTAATGCTAAAAAATTCATGAGAAAGATCCATATCAAATTCTCAACCAACTTTTGAACAAAGCATCATTACTTCATGTAAAGGACTCTTTGAAGGTAGTCCAGGTATGTATTGCAACTAACTTACCGATACCACATAATTAAAAGGATTCCATTTTAATTATGTATTCTTTCGGTGTATTCTTTCTTTAATTCATGCATTACTCAGAAATCTGACCTCCCGAAATTCTTGGAGTTGTCCTATTTATCAGTTTCTGACATTAGTTTTTCAGAACTTCCCTTTTTAATGGGTTGTCTCCTAGACAATGCTGAAATAGCAAATCCTTTGATCCACTAAGGATTTAATGTTGCCAGTGAAAAGAAAACAAGTTCCTGGCTTCTCTTTTTACCACCCTGGGTGGGTTGGTGGGGTAAAATGTTGCTGGTTTTATGTATCTCCATAAAGACAATTTAAAGAAAGAGAAAAAGAATGAAGCTTTAGCATAGCACCAGAATGAGAAAGGACACCACGATTTAAACTGTTCAAAGTTTCCAAAGTTAGGAGACATTTTTGAAGAAATGAAAATGATGATTCTGAGGCACAAAGGAAATACCAGAGGCACTTCCAGCTCAGACGAAATATGAAGATCAGGAAAGGGCCAAGTGACCATCATCAGAAGATTTCCTTCCGGGTCTGCTAGGACAGTTGTGTGTATGTGCAAGCGTGAGGGATGGAGGAACGATCTAGAAGACACAAAAGAAGATGTCATGGACTTAACTATGTCTCCCGGCCCCCTCTCTCCAATTCACATGTTGAGGTCCTAACCCTCAGTACCTCAGAATGTGATCGTATTTGGAGACTGGGTCTTTCAAGAGGTAAAATGAGGTCATTAGGGTGGGCCTTAATCCAAGATCACTGGTGTCCTTATAAGAAGAGGCGATTAGGATACAGACCCACAGAAGAAAGACCATATGAAAACACAGAGAGAAGATGGCCATCTCTAAGCCAAGGGGAGAGGCCTCAGAGAAAACCAGCCCTGCCAATGCTTTGATATTGGACTTCCAGCCTCCAGAACTATGAGGAAATAATTTTCTGTTGTTTAAGCCTTCCAGCCTGTGGTACTTTGTTATGGCAGCCTTAGCAAACTCATACAGAAGAGAACAAAGAAAGAGAGAAGAGCCAAAGATCGAAAGGGCCTAGGGCTGGCTACTACCCACATGCAGTTACACTGCAGAGAAACCTGAGCACACCAAGGAGAAAGAAGATACGGCTTGGTGAAACGAAATTAAATCAACTACAGAGAGTGGCAGACGCTGTCTGTCTGTCTGTCTGTCTATCTATCGTGAGTACAATTAAGTGCTAGATGCCAACAGAGATAAGATTCTAGAGTTCTGGGAAGACAATGGCGGCTAACCTGTGACCAAGTGTGAGAACAGAAAAGCACTCCCAGGCAAGCAGGGACTCGCAATTTACCTCACAGCTTTTCTTGGTCAGATATTTGAGCACGGTCTTAGCAAAACAAGAAAGGTGTCCAAGAAAGATGATATGGAGTTCAAGAAAGAAAGGCGCTAACCTGGGCAAACAGACAATTCTAGGAGGACAGCGGCATCTCAGGACTACAGAGCAAATGCCCCAGTTAGATTAAAGAGCGTGCTCGAGAGTTGGTTCTCAAAGAGGAAAGTGACTTCCCTTGATCCAATCCCTGGAGATAAAGGTTTATCCTTTTGTCAACAAGAGGCCAAGTGAGTTACAGGAAAAAACAAAGGTTGTGCAAGAAAACCTTAGTTTAAAATTAAAGCAGTCAGGGGCACCTGGGTGTCTCAGTCAGTTGAGTGTCTGACTTCAGCTCCGGTCACGATCTCACAGTTTGTGAGTTCGAGCCCCACATCAGGCTCTCTGCTGTCAGCACAGAGCCTGCTTCGGATCCTCTGTCCCCCTCCCTCTCTGCCCCTTCCCTGCTGGCACGCTCTCTCTCTCTCTCTCTCTCTCTCAAAAATAAACATTAAAAAAAAGAATTAAAATTAAAACAATCAAGATGTAGTACCACCGAACAATTCAAGGTATATAACAGAATATTCCAATTAATCTTGACATTCAGAACGTTTCCATTTGAGATATATTTTCTTTTTTTTTTTTTTTTTTAACGTTTATTCATTTTAGAGACAGAGAGAGACAGAGCATGAATGCGGGAAGGTCAGAGAGAGAGGAAGACACAGAGTCTGAAACAGGCTTTAGGCTCTGAGCTGTCAGCACAGAGCCCGATGCGGGGCTTAAACTCACGGACCTCGAGATCATGACCTGAGCCAAAGTCGGTCGCCCAACCGACTGAGCCACCCAGGCGCCCTGAGGATATATTTTCAAGGATATAAAGTTGTGTTTCCTTCTCTTTCAGACTTCTATTACATTGTGGCTAATATTTATATAGTCAACCTGGAAACCCTGTATATTAATCTATTTTTAGAATTGACCTAGCACATGGAATACACGCAATGATAAATATTATAAATACTAACGATGTGAAATAAACCAGAGGTAAGGAGACATGAAAAGTTAATTCCATTTCTTTACCATTTCTATTAGATAATTAATAGTCATCATCCTAATCATATTACCTTTCCCCTCCATTAGTTCATGTTTTAGTGGTAACTGGTAAAAACAAAAATCCAAAATTGTTAATGTGTGGCCACAAGGAAACAGGGATTGGTGGTAGGAGTTCAGCCAAATAGGAGACCTACTCTCATTTCTCCCCCAACTTATTCTTATTTTTCCATCTTACTTAAAAAGCGTATTTACAGAAAGTTGGCTTTTTGGTGTACAGTTCTATGAATTTTTTTTTAATGTTTATTTATTTTTGAGACAGAGACAGAGCATGAACAGGGGAGGGGCAGAGAGAGAGGGAGACACAGAATCTGAAACGGGGTCCAGGCTCTGAGCTGTCAGCACAGAGCCCGACGCAGGGCTTGAACTCATGGACCATGAGATCATGACCTAAGCCGAAGTCGGACGCTTAACCGACTGAGCCACCCAGGCGCCCCCAGTTCTATGAATTTTAACACATGTCTAGATTCATATAAATACCACTACAACCAGAATACAGACCAGTTCCCCAAATCTCCCTCGCGCTGCCCATAGCCAAACCTCTCCTCCACTCCCAACCACTGATCTGTTCCCACATCCTTATAATTGTTTTGACCATTGCCAGAATGCCATGTGAATGGAATTATATGGTACGCATCTAACTTTTTTGAGATCGGCTTCTTTCATGGCATGATGCATTTGACATTCATTTATATTATTGTATATGTCAATAGTTTGTTCCTTTTTTGAGTAATATTCTTTTATGTGGATGTACTATAGTCTATTGTCTGTTTATCCATTACCCACTGAAGGTCATTTGGGTGACTTCCAGTCTTTGGTGATTATGATTAGAGGCTCTATGAACATTTGTGTATAAGTTTTTATGTGAACATAAGTTTGCATATATTTTTAATTAAAATATTTTTTAAATTTAAATTATTTTTAATTTGAGAGAGAGAAAGAGCACAAGAGCACAAGCAGAAGAGGGGCAGAGGGAGGGGGAGAGAGAGAGAAAGAGAAAAAGAGAGAGAGAGAGAGAGAGAGAGAGAGAATCTTAAGCAGGCACCATGCTCAGCTCAGAGCCTGATGGAGGGCTCAATCCCATGAACCTGGGATCATGACCTGAACCAAAATCAAGAGTCAGATGCTCAACTGACTGAGCCACCCTCATGCCCCAAGTTTGCATTTCTTTAGGATAAATATCTGAGAATGGATGGCTGGGTTGTATGGTAAGTATACATTTGACTTTATAAGAAACTCCCTCACTGTTTTTCAAAAAAGCATGGTTACTCTGTCTCCTCACCAGCATTTGGTATTATCAGTTAAAAAAAAAATTATTAGAGCCATCTAATAGGTATGTCATGCAACTCACTGTGGTTTTAATTTTAATTTTTTTAATGGCCAATGATGTTGAACATCTTTTCACATGTTTATTTGCAATGGATATATCTTCTCTGTTGTAATGTCAAAATCTTTTGCTGTTTTTTAACTGGGTTATTTTCTTATTATTGAGTTTAGAGAGTACTTTATATATTCTGGATACAAATACTTAGATATATGATTTGTAAATATTTTACACCAGAATGTAGCTTACCTTTTCATTCTCTTCACAGTGAGATTTACAGAACAAAGGGTTTTAGTTTGGATGAACTCTAATTTACCTATGTCTATATATCTATATGTATATATTAAAATGAAATATTATTCAGCCATTAAAAAGAAGGCACTCCTGCCATTGTGACAACATGGATGAACCTAGAAACATCATGCCAAGTGAAACAAGCCAGACAGAAAAAGACAAATACTGCATTGCATCACATATATATGGAATCTAAAAAAAAAAAAAAAAAAAGTTGAACTCATAGAAGCAGAGAGTAGAATGAATGGTGGTCGCCAGGGACTGGGGGTGGGAAACAGGGACACGTTGGGTTAAAGAGCACAAACTTAGTTCCAAGAGGAATAAGTTTCGAGGTTCTAATGTACAAATGGGGACTATAATTTGTAACACCATATTGTATACTTCAAGTGCACTGATTAGATCTTAAGCATTCTTACCACACACACAAAAGGTAACTAAGGTGATTGTGTTAATTTGATTGTAGTAAATACTTCACAATGTATACATATATTGAATCATCATGTTGAATACTTTAAATATATACGATTTTATTTGTCATTTTATACCTCAATAAAAGTGGAAAAAGTCATAGAAAAATACTGCTATGATTTTGATAGGAATTGCACTAAACCGAGGGGCCAGTTTGGGGAGAATTGACATTGTCACTATATTAAGTCTTCTTTTCTTTTAACTTTTATTTCTTAAATTTATTTTTATTATTTTATTTTTTTAAAAGCCTTTTAAAGTTTACTTATTTTTGTGAGACTGCGAGCGGGGGAGGGACAGAGAGAGAGGGAGACACAGAATCCAAAGCAGGCTCCATCCAGGCTCTAAGCTGTCAGCACAGAGCCCAACACAGGGCTCAAACTAACCAACTGAACTGCAAAGATCATGATCTGAGCTGAAGTTGGACACTCAATCAACTGAGTCAACCAGGCCCCCCTTTTTTCTAACTTAAAAAAATTATTTTATTCATTCATTCATTCATTCATTCATTCATTTATATTTTAGAGAGAGGGCTTGTGTGCACACGTGCACAAGCAGGGAGGGGCAGAGGGAAAGGGAAAGAGAATCTCAAGCAGGCTCCATCCTCAGCACAACGCCCAATGCGGGGCTCAGTACCACAACCCTGAGATCATGACCTGAACCAAAATCAAGAATTGGTCACTCAATCGACAGAGCCACCTTGGTACCCCTATATTAAGTCTTCTAATCCATGAATCCAGCATATCTCTCCATTTATTTCACTCACTCTTAGTTTCTTTCATAAGCCTTTTGTAGTTTTTGTTCTCAAATCTTGTATATGGCAATAGTCAAAAAAATGATAAAGATGTGGGAACAGATCAGTGGTTGCCTTGGGCGAGGAGTGGAGGAGAGGTTTGGCTATCGGCAGCACGAGGGAGATTTGGGGAACTGGTCTGTATTCTGGTTGTAATGGTGTTTATATGAATCTAGACCTGTGTTAAAATTCATAGAACTGTACAGCATGTTTTATTAGATTTGCAACTAGTATTTTATCTTTTTTTGGAGCTATTGCATAGTTTTAGAGTTTCAGTTTCCAATCATTCATTACTGGCATATAGAAATGTGATGCTTTGTTGTGTTGCCCTTGTATTTTGTGCCATTTCTACACTTGTTCCTAAACTCACTTACTGATTCTATGAGCTTTTTTGGTAGTCTTTGGGACATTCTGTGCAGATACTTATGTCATCTGTGAGTAGGAATAGTTTATTTCTTCCTTTCCAGTCAAGATGCTTCTTTTTCTAGTCTCATTGCACTGGTGTCTAGAAGGATACTGAACAGGAGTGGAGAGCGCGGATGATCTTACGGGAAGAGCATTCAGACTTTCACCGTTAAGTGTAACGATAGCTTCGGTTTTTTAGATGTCCTTTTTCAGAGTAAGGAAGTTCTCTTCAACTACTAGTTTGTTGAAGTTTTTTTTTTTTTTTTTTTTTAAATCATGAATGGACACTGAAGTTTATTAAATGCTTTTTCTGCATCCATTGATATGATGATATGGATTTTTTTCTTTATTCAGATGACAGTTTATCTTGATTGATTTTTTTTTTTTTTTGAATATTGAACCAGCCTTACATTCTTTGGATAAATTCCCATACTCTCCTTGTTACAGCTGGATTTTATTATGGGAATCATCACTTCCATAAGAAGCTGATAAAACTTAAGTTTTAAAGAAATATACATACCTGATGCCATTTTCTCCTTTTTCTGGCTTCTGGTTAAGGCCATCCTTTACCTGAGAAAGAAAGCATTTTCAAATCTTATCCACTTGAATAAGTTCAGATTACCATTTCAGCCTTTGAGAAGGAGAATGACGTTGACATATATCCTAGGAGCCACGGGCATAATGATTATATGTGCAGGGCTCCAACCTTTGGCCTTGGTTTTCTTTAAGGTTAACATGAGCCTCCACAATTTTTGATGCTTGCTTTCTGGAGGTTCCACAGAACCCTACTGTCCAAGAATTTGGAATGAGTCACTCAAGAACTCCCTAATAAAACACATGACCAAGAAGTCTTAATTCCATATTGCAGTTTTATAGAAGGTCACCTAAATTTACCTTATAGAATACCCACAACTCCTTCACTTGGTTCAACTATACCTTCATAGTTTCTTTATATGTGGATTGGCTTATAAGCACTTGTGTTTTGTCATGAAATATTTTGTGTATATTTTTATTGCTTTTACCTGATATATTTACTACATTTTTAAGGGACTGCTTTAATTTTCGAATTGCTCAGTGTGAATTTTATAACCAATACAATTAAAGATATATTTAAAATTTTATCTCAAAAAGTTGCTAAGAATGCATATATGTATTCTGTGTGACTTGTATGCACTCGCCCCCCCCCCCACTATATCATGCCCCAAAGTTCTTTTTAAACATTTTAATTAATATTAATCCTTCCCATCTATCACTCAAACTTTTATTGGAAGTCAAATGACTTGTACCCTTGAAGAAGGAAGACTTGAAGATGATCTTATATAATTATAATTATACTACATGGGGTAAAAGAAAGTCACACCATTCACAGGCTGTTTCCAATATCACAAATAGTAAAGAATCAGCTATAGGTGTCTAACTACTTACCACGCGGTAGTTATTGGGGGCCCACACTAGCAGGGTATGGCGATGGCCCTGCTCAAACTTATGAGTTACTGGAGTGATGGGTAATCCAGTAGAAGAGATGTTTATACTTGTCAGTTTGTCTACATCAAACGTCATAAATTCATTTGTCTATAACAGGAGAAAAGGAGTCAAAGTTAATACCATAGCATCTTATTCTGTACTGTCACGCAGAATAACCGCACACTGCCATGGCATATCATTTGACATCCCCAGTTGACGTTCATACACATCAAAAAAATGCCTTGAGGGGCGGGGCGGGGGGTGCTTGGCTGGTTCTGTCAGTAGAGCATGTGACTCTTAATCTCAGGGTGGTGAGTTCAAGCTCCACATTGGGCACAGAAGCTACTTGGAAAGAAAAGGAAAGAAAAGAAAAGAAAAAAGAAAAGAAAAGAAAAGAAAAGAAAAGAAAAGAAAAGAAAAGAAAAGAAAAGAAAAGAAAAAAGAAAGGAAGGAAGGAAGGAAGGGAGAGAGAGAGGGAGGGAGGGAGGGAGGGAGGGAGGAAGGAAGAAAGAAAAGCCTTGCAGAAGCTGGCATTGGTTTGTCTCAGCCTCCCACCCACTCTTTTGGACTCTGTCATGAACTTCTTTAGTGTTACACAAGAATTATACTTTTTGTACAGCATTTTACTATTATTTCATTTTATGAAAATAAATGTTCTGGAAATCATTTCTACCATTGGTCAAAGAGTAGTTTTAGAGGAAAAGCCATAACCCTGGTGACAATCAGTACTGGGCTGCTCTGAGCACTCAGAAGTCAAATTTTCTTTTTTCTTCGAGATTGTCAGTTTCATAAGCTATAAGGGAGCGGTTCTCAACCGTGGCTGAACAGGAGTGAGACCAGTTAAATCAAAATCTATGAGGTATCAGAATTTTCAAAGCTCTCTAGGCGATTCCAGTATGGACCCAAGGATGAGAACCTCTAATTGAGACCAGCGACCATCCAGATTAGGGTTTTCCAACCTTGGCACTATTGACATTTGAGGCCAGATAATTCTTTGTTGTGGGACTGTGTGTCAGCATCTCTGGCTTCTTACATATGAAATGCCAAGAGCACACTCTCAGTTGTGCCAATGAAAAATGTTTCCAGAAATTACCAAATGTCCCCTTTGGGGGCAAAATAGCCCCTAGTAGAGAACCACTGCCAGATCCTTGCTGTTTAAAATGTGGATCCATGCACGAGAGAGCATGTTAAAAATGCAGCATTTCAGACCTACTAATTAAGACTCTGCATTTCATAAGCTCCCCAGGTGATTCACATGTACATTAAAGTTTGAGGCACACTGGTCTGGAGTGAGGCCAAAATGAGACCGAGATAACAAGACATTTCACTTCTGGACTTGTTGTAGGAATTACATAAGGGTCAAGAAGATCAGTTTCTTCAAATCCTATTATAATTCAGGTCAGAAGATAAAAAAGGAAGTTGAATTCCCTTCTACTTACCTGGGACATTTGGTCAAGTGTCACCGTGCTTCCAGGAAAATATACAGTCATGTTATCATTTCCTATATTCAGTACTTTAATCTGGACTTCGTTTTGTTTGGGGAAGACTGGAAGAGTTTTCTGAGCAAAATAAAAGAAGATTAGCAGCGATGTCTCCATGCATATTGAAGATAAGCTTGCCCTAGCACAACAGTCACCATCCCCCCACCCCCACCCCTGCTACAGCACAGAAAGCCGCACCGGCTGAGATACCAAACTCCCCTGTGAAGTCTTCAGTTGTTCACCTCATGGCACCCACAGAAAATGATGCTTGTACAAAACATGGAAGAAATCACAAAGAGGCTGCTCTGGGTCTTACCTAGCCACCTCCAAGTCAAAGGATACCAGGTTATGAAGCCTGCTATCTGAGGAGGTCAGAGTAACCACAGCCCAAGTGAATGTTTATCTTGTTGTGACACGTGAGATCTACTCTCCTGGAGGCCACGATCATCCCCTCTAACTTTGGGAGCCTGGACCACAGCCCTGACAGTGCTCTCGACATCCTTCCGTAGGTATCCTATGCCCTCCTGCCTCCACACGTTCCTTCAGGGCTTCTGCCTTTTCCCTGTAGTGCTCTCTCTCAAATCCTGGCGTCCCTGGAGCAATCCTTTCTATTCTAGTCTAGAAGCCTACACTAGTCCCACAGTTCATTTTGCACAAAGCTAGCTATGTTCCAGAGCAAGTGAGTACATGCACGTTCACAGGAACACGACGCACGGTAGCCAAAACATGAAAGCAGTGCAAATGTCCACTGACGGACGAATGGATAAACAAAACGTGGTTCATCCAACAGTGGACTATGATTCCACTTTACCAAAGAAGGAGATTCTGACACCTGCTACCGCATGGAAGAAGCTTGGGGACATTATGCTTGGTGAAACAAGCCACCCAGCAAAGAACACTTGGTGTATGAATCCACTTAGATGAGGTACCAAGAGTGCACGAACTCATAGAGACAGTAAGTGGGATGGTGGTTGCCAGGGGCTGGGGGAGGGGAGATGGGGAGCTGTTTTTAATGGGCACAGAGCTTTAGTGTTGCAAGATGAAAAGCATTCTGGAGATTGATTGCACGATGCTGTGAATGTATTTAACAGGACTGGACTGTATACTTAGAAATGGTTAAGATGGTGAATTTTTTAATGTATGTTTTATCACAATTCCAAATTTTAAAAAAATTTAAAAAGAGAGAATGAGGGAGGGAGGGAGAGATAAAGACAGAAACAGAGAGAGACAGACAGAAAGAGACACACACACAGAGACAGAGGGGAGGAGACAGACCGAGACAGAGAAAGGAGGAGGGGAGAGAGGTGGGAGGGGAGTGTTTACCTCCTGTTTTACACACTACGTAACGCCCGTTTCCGGGGCCTGGTCTCAAACTAACAGCACTAGAAACCTGGTTTAGTGCCCCTGTGGGTCCAACAGACTGAGTGTGGACTGGAGTGGGGACTTACATCACTAGAAACTTGAGATTACAGAGGCGTCTTCCCAAAGACAATTTACATATTTTCAAAGTGCTTCTTGTTTGTTGAGTGATGAACTTCTAACCAGACTTCCTAGGAGTTCAGATTGCGAAAAACAAGTTCCATGAACTCCCGCTCCCCTTACATAAACCGTGTCAGTGGAAACCCCCCATGTCACCGCCATGCATACTTCTCAAGCGAAGCACACCCATCTGACTCTACTGCAGGCTGCCCCCTTCACAGTGACGAGAACCTGTAGTGCGCACTGCCTGAAAAGGACCATTTTGCCCCTGCAACACATCCACATTGTCTCTGGCTCCAGGACAGTCTGTCGGCAGAGACCCTGGCCTCCCCTGATCCCCACAGCCCCGGAGAAAGAAGCCTTCCGAACGTTCCACCTGACCCGCAGGAAAAGCCACTGGGGGACCAGAGGGCAACTCACATCAATTTCCACTTGCACAATTGCCGCCACCACGAAAGCCATGGAAGCCAGGAACATTCCAACTGTCATCTTCTTCAAAGAGCTGAGACGTAAGTAAGAGTGACTCTCAACCAGCCTCATACACAAGCGAGCTAATGATAACATTCTTTTCCCGCCATCCACCCAAACAAAACTAACTTCCCTGTGAAATACTGTTCGAAAGTATCTCTTCCTCTCTTATTTCTGATTGAGATGAGGAAGGATATATATAACGCAGCTTATTTGCATTTTCACATTTAATTTCTAGAAACTGTGGCTTAGGCGATACGTTGGATGACAGTTAACATTTCTATCATCTACATACATGAAAGCTTTAACTAGAAGCTTTTCAGGCTGCCTTTTACAGCACTTTTATGTTAAGGGCAAATTTCCAGAAACATCAGCACAGAGACCTCTCATTCAAATATAACTCTTTAAAAACCCCATCATATAGGTGGTGTGCTGGGAGGGGAGACATTCTTTCCAGCTGATGGAGTGCGGTCTATTTGCAAAGCCCTGGGACTGACAGGGCCTCACCCCCACCCCCAACCTGCCGAGAACCTACGTGAAATTGAAGCCACATTTTGCAATCAGAGGATATATCACGGCATCCACTATGGGGACCATGATGACGATCAAGATGGCGTTCACGGTCTGTGGGTGGAGTGGAGAGGAACCGTTAGCTGTTGTCTCAAAGGTACTTTGATCTCAGAAAGCAACTTAAACATCTTCTCCTACCTGCATCTGGTCCGGCTGAATTTCAAGAAGTCCCTGAAAAGAGCGGGGGGAGATTCTCACTGATCAGTTCCCAGAGGTGATCAGTTGGGGAGGATGAAGAATGTCGTGACAGGGAAGGGAAAGAGGGTGAAGGGACTAAAACAGAGGAGCGGTGACCAGGGGAGGGAGAATAGCTGGACGTCCCGAACTTACAATTTTCCCACTCATAGCTGTGGCTTGCAGCGTCCACCTGGAGCCCTAAAAATGAATACGTTCACTGCATCATTTGGGAACATGAGTTTTAAATGTTTTACGAGTCAATGTTGCATCTCTTCCAGAGCAGGAAGGAGGTCTGAAATGTTATGGGATTTAAATGTTATGGGATTTAAACCTCAAGTTTATCTTCCAGCTCCATTGTCACGCTGGGTAAAACCAAACAACTTGCATTTCTGCTGCACAGGTTAACACAACATATAGTTCTCAACCCCAGGGAAGAATCTAGAAAGCGCTCTTCTGAGAGACAGCCATCCTTAGGAAATATAAAGACACAGGCTGGGGCCTGTTGGAAAGCATGGCATCACCTTATAAGGTGGAGGCAGCTACGTACACGTAAGATATTCTACATTCACTGGCATCACAGTTTCAAGAACATCTTTTTTTTTTTTTTTAAGTTTATTTATTTATTTTGGGAGATAGAGGGAAAGCGAGCATGAGTGGGTGAGGGGGAGAGAGAGAGAGAGAACCCCAAGCGAGCTCTGCATTGTCAGTGCAGAGCCCAATGTGGGGCTCAATTCCACGAACCACAATATCATGACCTGAGCAGAAACCAAGAGTGGGACACTTAACTGACTGAGCCACCAGGCGCTCCAAGAACATCATTATTGTTAAGAGCTGTGTTTGACAGTCTAGGCTGTCCTGAAGTAGAAATCCATCAACAGAGTGATGGTTCAGGGGCGCCTGGGTGGCTCAGTTGGTTAGGGATCCAACTCTTGATTTTGGCTCAGGTCATGATCTCATGGTTTGTGTTATCGAGCCCCACACTGGGCTCCATGCTGATGGCGCAGAGCCTGCTTGGGATTCTCTCTCTCCCCCTCTCTCTCTCTGCCCCTTCCCCTTGCCCCCCCGCCCATCAAAATAAATAAATAAACATTTTTAAAAAGAGTGATGGATTTAACCCTGCAGCCTAGTTACATTCAACTTATTTTATATAAAGAGCATTCAGGACTGTATACAGGTACATGTGATTATTTCCATGGAGGACTGAACACATAAAGTTTTCAATCTGTCAACTCCATTTAGAAGGCATTATGGAAAGTCAAGAAGTACACCACTGCTTGAGCTCTTAAGAGATGTCAGGCATGGATCACTTTATGCACGGTCTCTAATTTGATCCGCACAGCCTTGCCATGGGCGATTACCCTTCCAGGAGCATTACAGAATCCGCCCCCCCCGCCCCAGTCATACAGCTAGAAGGTGATGAGTGTACTTCTAGAGCAAATCTGATTCCTATTCAGCTGGTTCCTATTCAACATGCAAAACTGCTTCCCTGTGCTTAAGATGCTGGTCTAAATCCCATATTTACAACTTAGGAGTTGTAAATCTCCTTACAATAAAGGAGATTAATGTGTTCACTCAAATTTTTTCCAAGAGTTGTTCTGTCCTTCTAATAACCCTTCCTGTACAATAAAAGGACATGCGTTTATAATTTTTTTTAAAGCTGCAGTTTCTAGAAGAAACATTATCTCATTACTCTGGCAACCGAGTATTCACACATTGAGTTGTTTAACCCAAATCTGAAAACTTCCTAGGCACATGTCTTCCGGTTGCGGGAGCAAGAGGAGGGTGACAAGGCACTGATCTGGGTTTGAGTTCCTTGCTCTGGTCGGAATGACTTAGGTAGTCATTTCACATCCTTGGATGGTACTTCTAGCTCAAGCATTCCATTTTAGAGCAGAAGGTATCAAGGCCTTTTTCAGCTTAAATGTTCTGTGGATCCCATAAAAGGCAATACTGTACATCCTCTGAGCACACTGTATCAGCAGAAAAGCTCTTTATTCTTGGTTTAACTGGTAAGAGTCCTAGATACTTTGATCAAGTCTTTCCCAAGGCTCTGTAAGCTGACCACACCTGATTTTCTTCATTGTTTTGCAACAGAAATGTGGATAGAACCATCTCGAGTTGTGTTGTTGTTTTTTTTTTAAAGAAACTCAGTGTGATCTAACACTTAGTAAATAAACGAAGTATAAAAAAGAAACTGGAAGAAAACGTTTTTAGAAGCTAAATACTAAGTACTGCCCCGTCCGTGGTAGTGCCCAAGGAATTTTGCTAAATAAAGATGTAAAGAAACACACACAGCTTTACATTACCTGCTGGTCAAACAAGGCCCAGAACATTGGGAGCGGGATATACAGGAACATCACCCTCGTAACCATCTTAATTTGAGAGATGAGCCTCTCCTGTGGATGAAATGGGGAAGGATGAATCAGTGTCATTCACAGCTGTCAGCAGTGTTGTTTCAGTATAGACACGTGCAACCAGAGACAAGCGGGGAGGTGACTAATTGTTCCAAAGAATCCTCCCTCAAATTTTTTTAGAAAACCCAGAATTCCTCAGCTATTTAAAATGAGTGCGAATGTCAGTTTAAAAGGCATCTTACTAGGGGCACCTGGGTGGCTCAGTCGGATAAGCGTCCAACTAAACTTCAGCTCAGGTCATGATCTCACAGTTTGTGAGTTCGAGCCCCGCATCCATGCGCTGACAGCATGGAGCCTGCTTGGGATTCTGTCTTCCTCTCTCTGTGCCCCTCCCCCGCTTGCTCTCTCTCTCTCTCTCTCTCTCTCTCTCTCTCAAAATAAATAAAAATAAACTATAAAATAAATAAATAAATAAATAAATAAATAAAAGGCATAGTACTAGAATTTAAATGTAATTCCAATAAATGTAATCCCACCACCACTGTTCACTGATTCTTCTGTTTTCACACTGGTTACGTGACCACAATCACGCATAATTAATAACCGATTCTACCAAATGAAAACCTATGAAAAGATAATGTTGTTTCCAGCTATACCCACCGTTTATCAAGTTCTTCTCAACATTAACACACATTCTTGCATAGTCTTGTTCAAAACACTAGTCAGGTTTACAAGGATACAACTGATAATTTTGTCCACGTGGCCTTAATCATACGAACCGCCACTGTGGCTGTCCCCGTGCTGGAGGAAGACCCCAAGAAAACTGCAGCGATAACGGTCACTCACATCATATTTCTCTTTAGCCCAGTCCAGCCAGTGTTCCCTCTTGGGAAACTCCTTACTCCGATGCTTAAACCTATTTTTGAGGGCAAACTGAAGGAAGGAAGAAAAATCACATTTCAAAACAGAACCGATTACTTTATGAGGGAAACACATTTCAATACAACTGCCTTTAATGGAAAGCTGTGTTTGTGAGAGAAGCAACGTATATATCGTATAAACTTGTGTAATGATGATGCTAAAAGAACCTGCATTTATTCCTAATCTCTTTCTAACTATGAGCCTTTGAGTGGGGTAAACAAAGTCATATTCTTACTACTTTACTCTCTGGGCCCTCTAGAGAGGAGCATTCAAGAGAAATATAATGTATGCCATTTGTGATTTCGGTTTTCGGCTGGCCATAGTACAAAGTAACAGGGATCTAAGTCAATCAGAGAAAGACAAACACCATATGATTTCGCTCATCTGTGGAATTTAAGAACAAAACAGATGAACATATGGGGGGAGGGAGAGGGAAACAAACCAGGAGAGACTCTTTATTTTTAATTTTCTTTTTAATGTTTATTTATTTTTGAGACAGAGAGAGACAGAGCATGAGTAGGGGAGGGGCAGAGACAGAGGGAGACACAGAATCCGAGGCAAGCTCCAGGTTCTGAGCTGTCATCACAGAGCCTGATGCGGGGCTCGAACTTACAAACCCTGAGATCATGACCTGAGCTGAAGTCACACACTTAACCGACTGAGCCACCCAGGCGCCCCTGGAGAGACTCCTAAAGATAGAGAACAAACTGAGGGTTGTTGGAGGGGAGGTGGGCAGGGGGATGGGCTAAATGGTAATGGGTAGTAAGGGTATTGTGATGAGCACTGGGTGTTGTATGTAAGTTACGAGTCACCAAATCCTATTGTGGAAACCCAAATTGCACTATATGTTAACTAACTAGAATTTAAATAAAAATTTGAAAAAAAGTAACAGGGATACACCTGAAACTAATATAACACTATGTTAACTGTACTAGAATTAAAATAAAAAAGATATATATAAATGTAAAAAAAAAAAGTAACAGGGAAACAGATAAAATTCATTTTAAATATGTTATATATTATTTAATCCAATAAATCCAAATGATCTTACATATGATCTTAATATGTAATAAGAATAACATTAATATTAAATCAATAATTATTTAAACAATTATTAATAATAAATCAATAATATTAAATATTACAATCGATGAGAATTTCTATATTTCTTTTTTCATACCAAGTCTTCAAAACCCGGGGCATATTTTATACTTACAGAACATGATCAATTTTTATCAGAACTATTTGATTTGTATTTACTTTTCATAAATTTATGTTTGAAAAACTAAATTTATATACCTAAGTTGTTCCAAATATACTTAAAAGTTTTCCACTCACTGAACTGAGTATCAGTTTTAAAGTGTAAGAGTGAAAGTAATAATAATAAAATAAATTAAAAAAAAATTTTTTTTTAAGTAATACACCCAACATGGGGCTCAAACTTACAACCCTGAGTCCAAGAGTCGCATGCTGCACAGACTGAGCCAGCCAGGTGTCCCATTAAAATTTAAGAGTGAAGGAGCACCTGGGTGGCTCAGTCGGTTAAGCGTCCAACTTCGGCTCAGGTCATGATCTCACGGTCCGTGGGTTCGAGCCCCGCGTCAGGCTCTGTGCTGACAGCTCAGAGCCTGGAGTCTGCTTCGGATTCTGTGTCTCCCTCTCTCTCTGCCCCTACCCCACTTGCACTCTTCAAAAATAAACATTAAAAAAAAAGTGAGAACTCACAATATAATATAGCAATATATAGGAAATTGTGTAATTTAAATTAATTTGAATGAAATCTAATTTAAAATTCTGTTCCCAGTTGCACACGACACATTTCAAATGTTTGAGAGCCACATGAGGCTAGTGGCTATCATGCTGGACGGCATAGATCGACAATAACATTTATTTCCTGCCTTTATTTTTTTTAAATTAATTTATTATTATTAAAAAATTTTTAATGTTTATTTTTGAGAGAGAGACAGAATGCTAGTGGGGAAGGGGCAGAAAGAGAAGGAGACACAGAATCTGAAGCAGGCTCTAGGCTCTGAGCTGTCAGCATGGAGCCTGATGTGGGGCTCAAACTCATGAGCCTTGAGATTATGACCTGATCTGAATTCAGATGCTTAGCCGACTGAGACACCCAGGCACCCCTTTCCTACCTTTAAATGTGCCTGTATGCATTACATCACGTTGATGCACATGGAAGAAACCATATTCTGCATGTTCCTGTCACCGAATTGTCTTTGGAAACAAGACTTCCGATGGCTGCATAGCATGGCTACATCTACTAGAAGTTAAGCACTGTTCTCCTGCAATTTTGTGTTATAAAATTTTGCTGTTATAAATATTACATTGATAATCTTCTACTTGAATCTGTGTTCATTTTGTGTGTTCATTTTAAAAAATGATTTTCTTAGTCTTAATTCTGAAAGTAGCATTACTGACACTCCAGACCCTTGAGATGCAGCATCAAACCTCGCCTCTCCACTTCCGTTTCACTCTTCCCGACCCGCATCAGCCATGGTTAGCCAGCGTGATAGCTGAACAGTCACTCTGCTTTGCCTTTCTTTGACTACCGATCTAATTCGAAAGTTCAAGAGCCATTTCTATCTCTCCCTTTTTGAGTTCAGTTTGTGTCCTTTTCCATTTGGTCAGTTTTATAAGAAACTTTAATTACCAAAATAGTTAAGAACATTAAGAAAATGTTTAAAGAGAAGTCAATGTTGGGGTACCTGGGTGGCTCAGTCAGCTAAGTGTCTGACTCTTGGTATTGGCTCAGGTCATGACCTCACAGTTCGTGAGTTTGAGCCCCGCGTCAGGGTCTGTACTGACAGTGAGGAGCCTGCTTGGGAAGCTCACTTGCCCTCTCTCTGCCCCTCCCCACTCATGCTCTCTCTCTCTCTCTCTCTCTCTCTCAAAATAAATAAACTTAAAAAAATAAAGAAAAGTCAATGCTTCATTGCATTTTAATTTGAAGGAGGTAGAAGGTTCTGGGGTGACTATATATCACTGACAGAGAAAGCTACTGAAATACTTACACCAATGCACTTGACAACTTTAGCCATGACATTACCCTGGGGCTGAAACTTCTTGTACATTCCACTGCCAATGACGAACACAACTGGGAAGGCAAAAGAAGACGTTAACAAGGCGTTTGACAGAACTACCTGTGACCTAGAAGATGTGCTTTTATTTGAGTTACAACCTTGTTTTGGAAATACTGGGATTACTCACAGAATGGGCTTGCCTTCCCATGTCCCAGTTTGGAAAGTGCTTTTGATCCTAACAATCACAGAAGCTTTGAGCGGTGGTATATTTGTGCTGTCATATACCAACATTAGAGCCTATTACTGTCCACTTCCCACATTTTGGGGTGGCTCACAGATGCTCCATACGGCTATTTAAGTGCAAGGTTTATTCTTAAGCATAGGGAGACAAAGGAATAAGTGCTTTCACGTAACAGATCAGCACATAATTCTATAAAGACAAAAAACAGCCTTAATTTTCTGATTGCAATGGCAGAAGAGTTTCTTCTTTTTTAATAAATCTTCAGAAAAAGGAAGAAACTAATTTGTTAAAACCTTACTTAATCATGTGTGGCAGAGTTCATTCCGTGGTCACGGTACAGAAAAACAGTGGTGAATTTTTGCATCTGCGGCTACAGTTTTACAAGGTTAAAGCACTTTTACAATAAGGCAATTCTTCCATGGATCTTCCTAGAAAAGGCATATTGTAAAAATAGAAAAAGCATTCCTTCAGGAGACTCTGGAAACCCAGTACTGTATGAGGATTTCTGATTGTCCAATACCACAGTTTAATCATTTAAAAGCACCGATTGGTTGATGGAATGCCACTTAATTTCCTCAATTTAAGAGGGCCTGAGATTTTGAGAAGTGCTACCTCTCAAAGCATATGTCCAAGTATGTGCCTGTGTTATAGGTGTTCTTTATGGTTGAATAAAGAGAAATATACTTGAATCCTCACCCGATGCCAATCTTCCTTAATCCAGACAGAGATGGCAGAGATACTCATAGATGGAGTCTACTCTGTTTTGCCAACAAATATTTTAATCTTTAAGCTTCTGATTACTTAAGCCTAATTCAAGCACAAGATTGCTGCTGAAAGAAACTTCAAGAGACAGCATTGATGCATAGAATTTGGCCTATTCTCAATTCTTCCATTTGAGAAACATTGTATGATGTAAGAATGACCCATGCAAACTAAATGACAATTTACCTAATGCCAACTGACTACAGCATCTGGCCTCAAACAACAGCTTTTGAGATCCTTTTTTTATCTCCTTACGCAGAATCAGAGAGGAGTAGGTATATATGGGCTTTTTAGGGGAGTGTGGCAGTATTTAAACAATTATGGAAGGAAATGGACACAGAAAAAAAGGGAAAATGCTGAATTCTGGCTTGGATGTAAGGGTGAAGCTAATTTGCTACAAGCTGAACAAACAGGGTTAAGAGGGGGCATAACTGACACTATGAAGAACTGAAAAAAAGTCAGAGAAAGTGATAGTGCCAGCACTTTCTCATTTGAGTGGGAAGCTGCAAAGGCCTGAGATGCGTATTGGGCTCTGTTTCCTGCTTGTACTACCGTTACAGGTTGAATCGTGTCCCCGACCCCCACCACCCCCCGCCCCCAGAAGATGCTGAAGTCCTTACCCCCAGGACCTCAGAATGTGACCTCATTTGGAAATACAGCCTTTGCAGAAGATCGAGTTAAGATGAGGTCATTCAGGGGGCTCCTACTCCAATATGGCTGGTGGCCTTACAAAAAAGCGCAAATTTGGACACAGATGTGCACACAGGGGAAGGCCACAGGCACATTGGCATTGTGCTGCATCAGGCCAGGGAACTACCAGAGGCAGAAGAGAGGCCTGGAAGAGATCCCTCTCAGTAACTTCAGAGGGAGCAGGGCCCTCTCACCATGTTGATTTTGGATTCCCCACCTCCAGAGCTGTGAGATGATAAATAAATTTCTAATGAAGCCACCCAGTCTGTAGTGTTTTGTCACGGTAGTCCCAGGAAACGAAGACACCTGCCATCTTTCAATGTAGACTATCCTAGGGCGAAAACTGTCCACACTTCCTAAAAAGCCAGTGCCAAGAACTAATGTGTGAATGAATGTATCTAATAGACACATATATTCCTCCCAATGGGAAGATACTCTGGTAGAACCATTTCGAGATGATGTATTATGGAAATCTGGATGTTCACTGGAAGTATTTAAACGCTAACTGGACCAGGCTGCCGGGCCTTGAGGCAAGCTGGAGACGAGCACACGCTGATAAGAGCAAAAGCGTTCGGTCATGGGGTCATCTAGTCTAAAAGATTCTGTCACTTTTCTCCTTAAATCTGCCTAAATAGTGTCAAACTTTTCAGAGCCCAACTCAGTTGATCCCATTTCCTGTAAACTCTTTTTTGATCTTATTTCCTCTGAAGTAATATGCCAACTCTACTTTGTTTGAATGTTCAGAGCATGGGAATTATCATTACAATTTATTCCATGAAGTTTTAAAAAATTGGTCACAATAATTAATGTGAGGGTCTGACCTGATTATAGGATTGTACTAATTCAACTGATTTCTACTTACTCAGAGCTACAGCCATGAGAGCAGCAGGGACCCCAAATGCCAGTGGGTAGCAAGCTTGTTTACTGTGAATTCCACATTGTTGAACTGGGGAGAAATTATAAGATTAAAATTCATTATATCATTTTTTTATAATCTTATTTTTTAATGTTTATTTATTTTTGAGACAGAGAGAAAGAGCATGATCAGGGGAGGGGCAGAGAGAGAAGGAGACACAGAATCTGAAGCAGGCTCCGGGCTCTGAGCTGTCAGTACAGAGCCTGACGTAGGACTCGAACTCACAAACTGTGAGATCATGACCTGAGCAGAACTTGGATGCTTAACCAACTGAACTACCCAGGTGCCCCTCATTATGGCATTTTTAATGCTCATATATGGTTATCGTTTTTTTAAAAATCCCTAACTGGTTATTACATATTGTTTTTACTTGATGTTCTAGACTTATCCATTTGCTTTATCAATTTCATTGTCTGCTGAGCCCAGCAGCTTTGTAGTAGAAAGAGCAAGAGATGAACATAGGTTCTAATCTTAGCCCCTAAATAGATGTCTGACACTGGCCAAGCCAAAATCAGTGGGAATCCTTATATGGATTTTCTTGGTGGGAGAGTTAAAAGTGACCTGGATACAATAACTTGAAGATAGGGGACCCAGTAAATAAAATCAAAAGTACCCTGGAAAATCAAGATTGTGTGTTCCTGAATTCATGCTATTTAAAAAACAATTAGATGGCCCAGGGCAGGGGTCAACAAAGTTTTCTGTGAAGAGCTGGAAGTAAATATTCTAGGCTTTGTGGACCATTCAGTCTCTGTCCCAGCTACTCAACCTTGACTTTGTAAGGTGAAAGCAGTCATGGACAATAGACAAATCGATGGTCTTGTCCAGATTTCTGGATTTGGCCCATCAGCCATAGTTTTCTAACCTCTGACTGCACATCCATTCTAGCTCTGAAATCCTAGGATTGGTGAGGAAAAAAAATTAAGACTCTGGAAGGAGAAGTAGAGATTATTGGACATTCCTTCTTTTTCTTTTTTAAAAAAAATGTTTATTTATTTATTTTGAGAGAGAGCATGAGCATGAGTGGGGGAGGAGCAGAGAGAGAGGGAGGGAGAAAATCCCAAGCAGGCTTCGTGCTCAGCCTGACATGGGACTCGATCTCATGACCATGAGATCACCACCTGAGCTAATATCAAGAGTTGGACATTTAACCGACTGAGCCACCCAGGGTCTCCTAGAAATTCTTTCAATGAAATGGAGCCTCCAGGAATAATCTGACCGAAAGGGGTTTGACTTTGTCTTTGACTGACTAACCACTTCACAATTCGGTAGAGAAAGAAGTTAACTCGTAGAAAATTGACAGTCACGCAAATGTTTCCTGTTCATAGCTGTCCAAATGATTCTGTTCGTGGCAATGCAAACTCACTCTTCCCTCTGGGAAGAGCGTACATCTCTGTTATTCAAATCCTTATTGGAGCTGATTGTAGCAGTGTTCCTCCAGTTTCTTCACTAATTAATCAGTCATATAAAATCTCAGCACATGCTCATTTTATATTTGTGTGAGAGCCAGGATTTTACCTTTAAAATTATCCTTTAACACATTCTGTAATTCAAACATGCATAAGTACATATTCTACTAGAAGCTGGAAGTGGGGGAGGTGAGGGAACATAATGAAAGAATAAAGTATCTTTATTATTATTTTTTTAAGTAGGCTCCATGCCCAATGTGGGGCTTGAACTCACAACCCTGAGGTCAAAAGTCGGATGTTCTATGGACTGAGCCAGCCAGGTGCCCCAAAGCTATTAAATGTTTATACAAAACAAGTTGGAATGGGATTTAAGGGTCATCTTCAAACTACTACTCCAGGCAGAAATACATAAATCCCCACAAAATATTTTCTTTCATCATTGAATCTGATTCTCAGTGTGGACACCACAGGGTTGTTTTGGTCTAATCTGTCCCCGGATAGTCCCTTCAGGTGGGAAATTCACAGACTCTCAGTGGAGTGTCAGCAAACACAAATATCTGAGCGCTCTTGACAGCTGCTGTCTCCTTCTCCTTCCCGGGCAGTTCTTTTAGAAATAGCTAAGGGGTGCCTGGGTGGCTCAGTCGATTAAACATCCAACTTCCGCTCAGGTCATGATCTCACGGTTTGTGGGTTTGAGCCCCGCGTCGGGTCCTGTGCTGACAGCTCAGAGCCTGGAGCCTGCTTCAGATTCTGTGCCTCCCTCTCTCTCTGTCCCGCCCCTGCTTACGCTCTCGCTCTCTCTCTCTCTCAAAACTAAATAAACATTTAAAAAATTAAAAAAAAAAACCCAACAAGAAATAGTTGAGATGAGAGGAAGGCAAAGAATAAAATGTTGCCACTAAATTCTTCCTAACTCACTGCATATCGCTGGGGAGCACAAATTTGTGCCCAAAGGCACAAATGCCAAGTACGATCCATCCAGGTCTGGTTGCCAAACAGCACCTCTTTCTTGCCTTCTCTCTTACTGTGAGTAAAGACTTTGCATTAATAAAAACTTAGAAAAAATGATTGCCATGCTAGGGGTGTTTTAGATTCTTCAGTGGTCTTTGGGATAAGGGAGTCAAATAGGATTAGAGACGACACAAAGCTCATTTTCTGGATTTCGAAGTATCCGACACAAAGCTCATTTTCTGGATTTCGAAGTATCCGACAGCAGTATCCGTAATGGGAGAAAAGAGGGACAAAACGAACAAACAAAACAAGGACTTAAACTTGCCACCTGACTTTCTCCCCATAATTCAAAAAAAGAAAACCGGATATGTCTTACCTCTGAGCATGGGAGTGATGATAGTAGAAAGCAAGCTTCCAGCATTAATGGCCAAATAAAAGATGGAAAAGAATCGGTTTCTTTGTTTTTCCTGTAATTAAAAGGATAAGGTTACAATATGACTTTGGTTATATATCAACTGATCAAATGTGGCTGATGATCGGTCCTTGAAAAGAATCAAATGGAGAACAAACTTGGTGTCCGTGCAATAATTCCTGGATGTTTATATTTGTTTTATGTAGTTTCTGTGAAGGCATGTGATCTCACCTGGCCCTCTTCGAACTGGTCTCCACCAAATGCAGACACACAGGGCTTTATTCCTCCGGTTCCCAGAGCTATCAGGGCCAGGCCAATCATGGACAGTGCCCTAGGGAAAGGAGAGGGGATATTGCAGAAATGTGAGATTCTTCAAAGCAGGAGTCTCTCTGTCCTCTAATTTCCCTCAGAGGACCAGGGACAGTGGTTCTCTTTGGGTTCCTGGGCCCAATTTCCAGTGTAGGGAGGGGAATCCCCATACTAACAATAAACAATTCATGGCCACCGGCTGGGTGTCCTACAATTCAAAGCAATTCTGACACTCTCTACCCAGAGACAGTATCAGATTCCACAGCTCATACGACCCAGCAACAGCACTGCTGGGAATTTATCCAAGGGATACAGGAGTCCTGATGCATAGGGACACATGTACCCCAATGTTTATAGCAGCGCTTTCAACAACAGCCAAATCGTGGAAAGAGCCCAAATGTCCATCAAATGATGACTGGATAAAGATGTGGTACATATATACAATGGAGTACTACTGAGCAATGAAAAAGAATGAAGTCTTGCCATCTGCAACTACATGGATGGAACTGGAGGGTATCATGCTGAGTGAAATAAGTCAGTCAGAGAAAAACAGATATCATGTTTTCACTCATATGTGGAAGTTGAGAAACTTCACGGAAGACCATGGGGGAAGGGAAAGAAAAAAACCATATGGTTACGGAGAGGGAGGAAACCCATAAGAGACTTTTAAAAACAGAGAACAAACTGAGGGTGAAAGAGAGTGAAATGGGTGATGGGCATCGAAGGTGGCACTTGTTGGGATAAGCACTGGGTGTTTTATGTAAGTGATGTATCATGGGAATCTACTCCTGAGGCCAACAGCACACTGTACACACTGTATGTTAGCTAACTTGACAAAAAATAATACTAAAAAAAATAATTTAAAAAAAATTCCACAGGTTAAGGGCTCAGTCCTATAAGACTGCCTTCCCCCCGACTTCAGGCACCACAGGCAAGCCTAGGCTGTCACCTGTGCTTCTGACTGATGAGCTACAAACTGGAAGTTCCAAAGACCATCTCCTTGAACTTCAGATACCAGTCACAATCCCAGGTTGTTGCCTGTACTTCTGACCTACTGGCTATAAATCAGTATAAACGACCTCCTTGTAGGGTTCAATTAACTTGCTGGAGCTGCTCACAGAACTCAGGAAACACTTTACTTACTAGATCACCAATTTATCATAAAAGGATATAACTTGGGAGCACTCAGGTAGAAGAAATGCACAGGACAAAATAGGTGGGAAGGGGCACAGAGCTCCCACGGCCTCTCCAGGGTGCCTCTGTCCCCGTACCTCCCTGTGCCTACCAACCTGGAAGCTCTTCCAACCCTGTCCTTTTGGGTTTTTATGGAGGCTTCCTTACATAGGCATGGTTGATTAAACCATTGGCTGCTGGATATTAACTCAATCTGCAGGCCCTCTCCCCCTCCCTGGAGGTCAGGGGGTGGGAATGAAAGTTCCAACTCTCTAGTCACATAATTGGTTCTTTTGGCAACCAGGCTCCATCCTTAGCCAGGTCCCCAAAGTCACCTCATCAACATAACAAGAGACAGTTCACCACTCTCATCACTTAGGGAATTCCAAGGGTTTTAGGAGCTCTGTTCCCAAAACAGGGAAGATTGAACACATATTTCTTATTATAAATTACAATCTCACAGTAGTTAAACACAGAGAAGGGACTCAACCTGTTTGAGAAGATAATTCACAGGAATACAGTCTTGATAGCAGAATGAAATTTGAATTCATGGGCCTTAACATTACTATCATAATCTACTATCTTTTGATCCTCTCAAGAGATGCAGAGAAAGCATTTGACAAAATACAGCATCCTTTCTTGATAAAAACCCAAGATCATAAAAGCTATTCACAAAAGATCCACCGCTAATATCATCCTCAACAGGGAAAAACTGAGAGCTTTCCCCCTAAGGTCAGGAACATGACAAGGATGTCCACTCTCACCACTGTTATTCAACATAGTGTTGGAAATCCTAGCCTCAGCATTCAGACAACACAAAGAAATAAAAGGCATCCAAATTCGCAAGGAGGAAGTCAAACTCTCACTCTTTGCAGATGACATGATACTCTATGTGGAAAACCCAAAAGACTCCACAAACTGCTAGAACTGATCCATGAACTCAGCAAAGTCACAGGATATAAGATCAATGCACAGAAATTGGTTGCATTTCTATACACCAATAATGAAGCAGCAGAAGGAAAAATTAAGGAATCTATTCTATTTACAACTGCACCAAAAACCATAAAATACCTAGGAATAGAGTTAACCACAGAGGTGAAAAATCTATACACTGAAAATTATAGAAAGCTTGTGAAATAAACTGAAGAAGACACAAAAAAATGGAAAAACATTCCATGCTCATGGACTGGAAGAACAAATATTGTTAAAATGTTGATTCTGCCCAAAGCAATCTACATATTCAATGCAATCCCTATCAAAATAACACCAGCATTCTTCACAGAGCTAGAACAAACAATCCTAAATTTGTATGGAACGAGAATAAACCCTGAATAGCCAAAGCTATCCTGAAAAAGAAAACCAAAGCTGGAGGTATCACAATTCTGGATTTCAAGCTATATTACAAAGCTGTAATCATCAAGACCGTATGGTACTGGCACAAAAAAGACACACAGATCAATGGAACAGAATACAGAACCCATAATACACCCACAAACGTTTGGCCAACTAATCTTTGACAAAGAGGAAAGAATATCCAATGGAAAAAAGATGGGCTCTTCAGCAAATGGTATTGGGAAAACTGGACGGTGACATGCAGAAGAATGAACCTGAACCACTTTCTTATACCAGACACAAAAATAAAGTCAAAATGCATGAAAGACCTAAACATAAGTCTTGAAGCCATCAAAATCCTAGAGGAGAAAACAGGCAACAACCTCTTTGATCTTGGTCGCAGCAACTTCTTACTTGACATGTCTCCAGAGGCAAGGGAAACAAAAGCAAAAATGAACTATTGGGACCTCATCAAGATAAAAAGTTTCTGCACGGTGAAAGAAACAATCAGCAAACCTAAAAGGCAACCAAGGGAATGGGAGAAGATATTTACAAATGACACATCAGATAAAGGGTTAGTATCCAAAATCTATAAAGAACTTATCAAACTCAATCCAAACACCAAATAATCCAGTGAAGAAATGGGCAAAAGACATGAATAGACATTTTTCTAAAGAAGACATCCAGATGGCCAACTGACACATGAAAAAATGTTCAACAAACTCATTAGCAGGGAGATACAAATCAAATCCACAATGAGATACCAGCTCACACCTGTCAGAATGGCTAAAATTAACAACTCAGGAAATGACAGATGTTGGTGAGAATGAAGAGAAAGAGAACACTTTTGCACTGCTGGGGGGGAATGCAAACTGGTGCAGCCACTCTGGAAAACAGCATGGAGGTTCCTCAAAAAGTTGAAAATAGAACTACCTTGCAACCCAGCAATTACACTACTAAGTATTTATCCAAAGGACATAGGTGTGCTGTTTTGAAGGGGCTCATGCACCCCAATGTTCATAGCAGCACTATCGACAATAGCCAAAGTATAGAAAGAGCCCAAATGTCCATCGACGGATGACTGGATAAAGAAGTGATGGAGTACTCGATCCAAAAGAATGAAATCTTGCCATTTGCAACAATGTGGATGGAGCTAGAGGGTATTATGCTACGTGACATTAGTCAGAGAAAGACAAGTATCATATGACTTCACTCATATGTGGAATTTAAGATACAAAACAGATGAACGTAAGGGAAGAGAAGCAAAAAATAATACGAAAACAGAGAGGGAGACAAACCATAAGAGACTCTTAAATACAGAGAACAAACTGGGGGTTGCTGGAGGGGTTGTGGGGGGGATGGGCTAAATGGGTGAGGGGCATTAAGAAGGGCACTTGTTGGGATGAGCACTGGGTGTTACATGTAAGTGATGAATCACTGCATTCTATTCCTGAAATCATTATTACTCTCTCTGTTAACAAACTTGTATGTATATTTAAAAAACTTAAAGCAACCGCTTGAATACTGGACAAGGATTTATGTATGGAATTCTTTTGTACCTCTTACCGTTTTCAGTAAAAGAATGGGTAGGTAAAATGTGTCTGTGTGCACTGTGTCTAGTACAATCATAATAGAATCATAATAGTCATGAAAAGCCACGGAAAAAGACAATTTAAATGCAAAGCAGAGTATCAGGGTATGTGGTATGATCTTAACTTGTTTACAAAGTACAGAAGACTGGAAAGAAGCAGAACGAAAGATTTACTACTATAATCTTTTACAATGATAGAAGAGATTATTTGTAATAATGGAGGGAATTAAGGCTTACTTTTACTTCCCTTGTATTTTCCAAGTCTATGTATTTTACCTCCTGAATTGAAAAAAAAATCACTCATGGAACTTACCAACTCCCATTTTGTAGTTTTGTTAGATTTATAGTAGGTACTACAAATTTCAGGTTTTTAAAAAAAATATTTTTAAGTTTATTTATTTATTTTGAGAGAGAGAGAGAGCATGAGCACATGCACAAGCTGGGGAGGGGCAGAGAGAGAGAGAGACAGAGAGAGAGAGAATCCCAAGCAGGCTCCACGTTGTCAGCACAGAGCCCAGTGGGGGGTTTGAACTCACAAACCATGAGATATGACCTGAGCTGAAATCAAGAGTTGGACACTGAACTGACTGAGCTACCCAAGCACCCCAAATTTCAAGTTTTATAAGGGTTTACTCCAAATCTTCTTGTTTGCAAATATTACTTTAAAATGCTAACAAATATTTTAGGAAACTATAGATAAAGTCAAGGAAGATACTGCACATTGAAAAATTCCTTTAAAAAATCTGCTCAGGGGCGCCTGGGTGGCTTAGAGGGTTAAGCGCCCGACTTCGGCTCAGGTCATGATCTCACACTCCGTGAGTTCGAGCCCCGCATCGGGCTCTGTGCTGACAGCTCAGAGCCTGGAGCCCATTTCAGATTCTGTGTCTCCCTCTCTCTCTGCCCCTCCCCTGTTCATGCTCTGTCTCTCTCTGTCTCAAAAATAAATAAACGTTAAAAAAAATTTTTAAAAATCTGCTCATCTTAGGGCTCCTGGCTGGCTCAGTCAGAAGAGTGTGTGACTCTTGATCTCGGGGTTGTGAGTTCAAGCCCCATGTTGGGTGTAGAGTTTAGTTAAATAAATAAAACTTAAAAAAAAATCATGCTCCTCTTCTTGAATTAACTAGCTGAAGCACTTTTTTTGTTTGCCTGTTAATAAACTTGTGCTTAGTGCTATCACTCTTTTATTTTTATTTATTTATTTAAAAAATTTTTTTATGTTTAGAGGCACCTGGGGGGCTCAATCGGTTGTCTAACTTAGGCTCAGGTCATGATCTAGTGGTTCATGGGTTCGAGCTCCATGTTGGGCTCTGTGCTGACAGCTCAGAGCCTGGAGCCTGCTTCAGATTCTGTGTCTCCCTCTCTGCCCCTTCCCCACTCGTGCTCTGTCTCTCTCCGTCTCAAAAATAAACAAATATTCAAAAAAATTTTTAATTTTTTTAATGTTTATTATTTTTGAGAGAGAGAGAGAGAGAGAGACAGAGCGTGAGCAGGGGAGGGGCAGAGAGAGAGGGAGACACAGAATCTGAAGCAGGCTCCAGGCTCTGAGCTGTCGGCACAGAGCCTGACGCGGGACTCGAACTCACCAGCAGTGAGATCATGACCCGAGCTGAAGTTGGAAGCTTAACCAACTGAGCCACTCAGGCACCCCCAAACATTTGAAATGACAACAAAACATGGCCGGTTGGATATGATGTACCGGGCCCTCTAGTGAGAGCTGTAGGTATGCTTGAATATGAACTCCATGAAATACCCTAAGAGACTAAGCTTTCTTGAATACTTACCACTTGCCAGGCCATGCTGTGGGTCCCTTACCCAGATTAAGGCACAAAACTGCCACACAAGGTAGGCACTAGTTAAAGTGAGGAAACCTAGGCACAGAGGTTAAGGAATGTGCTCAAGATCCCACAACTAGTAAAGGGCATAGCCAGCATTTGAACCAGTTGGCCTGGCTCCAAAGTCCATGTTCTTAATTGATACCATAGAAGAGAAAACTGAGGCCTGGGGAAGGTGAGCTGCCCAGGTCTTACAGCTCCTTTGTGAGTAGCTGGGACTCAGACATTGGAAGTGTGAGCTCCTGACCCAGTCATACAACCACTCCCTTCCACCAGCGCAGTTCTCTGTGGGCACCGAGGGTGTTGCAGCAAGGGACCGGGTCTAAACAGCAATCCGATTGGCTAGCAAACCAGAAACGCCGGAACTGCAGATACCAATTTGAGTTTCCATGATATTTCCCCAACCCATACGACATGTTACTCATAGATCAAGGAAAGGAAGCACAAGAACCGGGAACAAAATACATTTTTATAAGGCCAGACTGTAGTGATGGGAAATTAGTCTCACAGAGGAGCGTTTGTCAACGGCACTTTCCATCAAGAACTCAGAACACAGGGCTGCAATAAATATTTCTGAAACTGAATTACTGAAAAATAAGCGGAAGTATGGTACGAGGAGACACCCAAAGGCACAGAGTCTTGAGGAAACCTGGCACGATTAGGGATCAAGGTCTGCGGGAGTTCTGTCCCTGTGAGGAAGATCAAGATTAACACAAGTATTCCGGGCGCTGACCGTGTGTCATGCGACATGTACCCGAGACAGCCAGGCGTCGAGTGAGCAGTGGCTCCAGACAGCTGCTAGGATGGTGACATACATAGACCCAACTCTTAGTCAACTAAAAAGCTTCCTCTAGGCTGATGAGGGAGGAAAGACCTCCTTGCACTTACGGTGAAGTTCAAGGAAAAAAGATGAAAAATTAGAGCGCGGAGTAAGCCACCAGTGGCGGGGGGGTGGGGGTGGGGGAGGGCAGCAGGTGTCAACTCACACATGTGTGGGGAGGTTGTCAGGGATTCCGTCATGGTCGAAGTCTGTGAGGTCATTAATGGAACTGACTGAAATCACCGCCTGTCCGATTGTGTATACGATGGACAGCGACACGATCGTCCTGTGTTGAGAGGGGTTAAGAGAACCTAAGTTAACTGCACGGTAGGAGCCCACTTCCTTCCCTCCCACAGAAAGGCCTCCTGCTTCAAAAGGCAAGACGCCAGCCATTGTGTACTTGTTTTTCAAACTTGAGTACCACTGGGAACTCTTCAAACAACAGAACAAAAAACAAAAACAAGAACTGCTAACTCCTAGAAAGGCAGCCTGCTGGAGAATTTGTTGCCCAGCCTGCACGTGTAAGTCACATCGGCTGGAGCCAGGGGAAGGGGCGGAAGATCGGTTTCATCTCCGAATTACTTGAAAAACTCAGTGTTTCCTTTTACCTAACTGCTGAGTCCGTCTATCTTCAAAAGGAAGAGATACTTATCTTGTGCCTGGTAACAATATTTGGCCAGGAGTGGGCCATTAATTATTTACCAAAAAAATTTTTAATGTTTAATTTTAAGAGAGACAGAGACAGAGTGTGAGTGGGTTGGGGCAGAGACAGAGGGAGACACAGAATCTGAAGCAGGCTCCAGGCTCTGAGCTGTCGACACACAGCCCGACGCAGGGCTCGAACTCACAAGCTGCGAGATCATGACCTGAGCCGAAGTCGGATGCTTAACCGACTGAGCCACCCAGGCGCCCCAGTCATTTTTATATTGTATTGAATGTACAGTGAGTTCATTTGTGTTTTCCAAGTTATCTAAGTATTTTACCTCCTGAATTGAAAAAAAGAAAATCACTCCTAGGATTTACCAACTCTCATTTTATGGTTTTGTTAGATTTATAGCAGGTACTACAAATTTCAAGTTAAAAACAATTTTTTTAAGTTTATTTATTTTGAGAGAAAGGGAGAGAGAGTGTGCGAGCTGGGGGGGGGGGGGGGTGCAGAGACAGAGAGAGAGAATCAGTGAATTTGGCCCAGAAGAACCTCCACTTCCTTGCTCATTAAGTTCTGGGGACTTCTCAGTAACCCTCTATTGGGGGCACTCGTGGAGCTGATCCTGTAGAATTGGATGAATGCCCCACATCCTCCCCGCCCAGAGAGCAGTGTGAGCCTTTAGGCAGCCGGCACATACATTAGGGAGCTTCTTTGTTCTCTAGACCTTAACTCTGCGACTCACACGTGATTAATGATAGACAGTATCCCTGCTACTATTTCAACAGGAGACAGAGATGTCACCACTGTTTGGAGGAAGGAAAGAACCTACCAGTGCTACCTGCATTCACACTGCCAAACGCCAGGCACGGTGCTAGACCCGGGATACGATCTGAGCAGAAACAGCGCCTGACACGCTCTCCTAAGAGTTTTATGGGCCTTGATTCCTTGATCCCACCGTCCGTCATCCCAAACCACAAAGCTGCAATTACTTCTTGGCTTGTTTCTTAACAAGGAAGCTGCAAATACTCACTTGAACTTTCCCAGCCAGGAGTCCGCGATCAGCGCGCCAAGGATGGGCGTCAGGTAGCACAGAGCCACAAACGTGTGGTAGATGGCCGTGGACAGATTATCGTCCCATCCGATGAACCGTCTGAAGTACAGAATCAGGAGCGCTTTTTGCAGAGGGCAGGGGACGGGGCGAGAGGGGAGACAAAGTCAGGAGCTGTGGTAAGTCAGGCTCTTCACTCCGGGGAGGGAGGGTGAGGATGGTTACCTCTCATTCCATAGTAGGAAAATCTTTCACAGAACTCATTGACCACGATGAAGAAGATGCTCAGGGGGTAACCGAAGCAGCCCTGATGAAAACAAACGGTGTGGGATTGAAACACGCCCCCCACTGGCCCGTGTTCACGAGTGAGCGCTAACAGCATGGAAAGTAGCTGATGCACATTTAGCAACTTGTCAGTGACTGTCCAGAGGTGGAATCAAGAATTTAAAAAAATGTTTCACCCCTTGCACTCCACACAGAGACAACAGTGAAATAAAGCATCTGGTTTTATTGTTATTTTGAGAAAAACGAGACACACCATGTCCTAAAGAAAAAACTCAGGGATTGTCCCCGCACCAATGACACAAGTATGTAATAGGAATTAAAAAAAATTTTTTTAAATGTTTATTCATTTTTGAGAGACAGAGAGAGACACAGCATGAGCAGGAGAGGGGCAGAGAGAGAGACACACAGAATCCAAAGCAGGCTCCAGGCTCTGAGCTCTCAGCACAGAGCTCGACGCAGGGCTTGAACCCACGAACCGTGGGATCACGACCTGAGCCGAAGTCAGGCGCTTAGCCGACTGAGCCAACCAGGTGCCCCTGTGACGGGCATTTTTAAGCGAAGGAAGGACAGCTGTGAACATTTAGGAGCATATCAGACAAAACAAAGCTCTGTAGAGAAGGAAAAAAGCACTCACCTGTGATCTGGACATTCCTGAAAGAAAAACAAAATGCCACTATTAAAGTCAAGTAATGAAAACACTTCCTGCAGAGTCTCAACTCAGACCCTCTGACTTTTCGGGGAGGTCAGATGTGCTGTCCAGACAGCTCCAGCCTTCTCTGGGAGCGGGACCTGGCATCAGATTTTCTTTTAATTAGCTCCTCAGGGAGTTTCATTGTGGTCAGAATTGAGAGTCAGAGGCTTCGAGAATAGCGCCAAGACCATTTCCTCCTGAAAACACTTCAAAGGCTGCCCATCGCCCACAGGGTGAAGACCAAACATTTCCGCTTGTCCTTTACTATCTCACGAGGTCAGTGGGGTTGGGTGAGGATTAAATAGTGGGAATGTGAAATGCTTCAGGGTGTCTAACACAGTGAGGACTCAGCCACCATTCCCATTACCTGTTCCCGCCTCTCTTCCAGCCCCTTCCGCATGCACGGGGCGGGGCTCGCATGACACCCAGCTACCCGTTTGCTGAGCACGTTGGGCGCCCACTCAAAGACGGTAACGCACGAGACAGTGACTCCAGGAACGGCCCCTGCCCCTTCCTACACCTGTTGTAACTCTTGCCACGACACGACCCGCACTAGCCCCCTCTGCCTCCCGATTCTCCCAGAGTGCAATACCAGTTTGTATTTCTGCCTCTCCTCCAGGGGTGTCCACCTCCCCATCCCCAGCATCTTTCCCAGGACCTACCACATTGCGGGGCCTTATTGTCAGAAGAAGGAATTAGAAGAGCAGGAAGAAAAAAAGGTGAGAATCCAAGTAAGCCAGTGCAAACCAAGGGCCGTTGACTCGACTTTCTAGATCTTAGGCGAACCCTTCATGCCCTGCCCTGGCCTCCCCTGAATTTTGAGGAGAGCTGACCCATACCCGGGTTCGAGTCTTCAGGCCATGTGGCACCGCTCCCTGCACCTACGCATGGCCCGTTCTTATCTGTGTCTGTCACATGCGGGGCCTCTCTCCATGGGGAATCATCCCTCCCCCTCCCTGGCTTCCACTGACCACATCTTAGAGTCCTTTGTTTTCAGGGGCCCGCGAGCACCCCCCCCCACACCTCTATTCTGAATCTGTGACCCCACAAATGGTCTTCAAACTTCAGTGTGCCTCAGAATCGACCTCCTCGGGAGAACAGGTCGCGGAGCCCCATGCCCACAGCTGCTGACTCTGGGGCGGCCCCCTGAGCCTGCATTTCTCACAAGTCCCAAGCTGATGTCCCCGCCGGTTCAGGGACATCCCCGTGAGAACCACTCGCAGGCTGTGATGTCCAGTTGCCGGACTGATCTGCATGAGTAGTTCTGATCACCTCGCTGGCCCCGAGCTCCGCAGAGACACTCCGTGCCTGCTGTCCCATCACAGACGCTGGCCCTGCCGCCTCGGATTTTCATTCTGTGCAAGCCCCGAGCCCCAGCCCACAATAAACAAAACCGCAGCCCTGCCTGAGGAACTCCGCTCTTGGCCCAGACCCATGCGGTGGTCGAGACCCCCCTCCTTCATGGGCGGGGGCCTCGCTTCCTGATTCTGGTCACGCTGTGCCGTGGGTGTTGGCACTTCCCCAACCACGCGCCAGACGGTCTCACTGTCGCCCACTTAGGATCAGGGGTGCTATTTCAATCCTTGTCCTAATGCGGGAAATGACCTGTGCTGGCCTCACAGGGGTCCGGTCCCAACTCCTGCCATCTGTAAAGTTCTGGAAGGACATTGTTCCACAAATAGCCTGATTTTCTCCCCAGTTAGACTTGCTGGTGGGAAGGGGCTGCTTTGAGGGGCAGAACGTGGGCATGGGGGGGGGGGCAGACGTGTGATTGAACCTTGCACCTGTTGCTTTCCAGCTGTGACCGAGGGTGAGCCAGCCTCCCTCCGACAGCCCACCTGTCGGGGCCCCCACCCAGGTCTGATGCATCATTCAGGGAAGATGCTGCTGCCTCCCACAGGGTGGGAATAAATGTTTGTTGATCGAACAAGTGCTCCCAAGCCGCGGTCATAGCCATCACCAAGTCCAGTGTTTGGATCCCAGCCCTGCCCCTCATTAGTTCCACCTGCCCGTCCAGGTTCTAACCTCCTTCTGCCAGAGACGCTGCCCTGCGCGCGCTTCATCAGTCTCTCCCGGGTTCCCGACCCCCCACGTGGCTTGGCCAATGGGAAGCCTGGGCAGGAGACCAGAGGGTCAGGGTGTTCCTCTCCCTGCCTCCTTCCCCATATGTCACCTCAGACTGCTCCATCCTCAGGGGACAGTGGAGACTCCTCCGAAGGAGGCCCTCCCCACACAACTCTCCTCCCAGGTTCTGGTCAGTTTTATACCACTTCCCATGGGGGAGACAACTGAAGTCATTACTCCGGGTACCTGCACTGTCATTTATGCCTCCCTGCCTCCCCCCGCTTTTTTTTTTTAATTTAAAAAATAAGTTTATTTAGGGGCGCCTGGGTGGCTCAGTTAGTTAAATGTCCGACTTCGGCTTAAGTCATGATCTCACGGTTTGTGGGTTCGAGCCCCGTGTCGGGCTCTGTGCTGACAGCTCAGAGCCTGGAGCCTGCTTCTGATTCTGTGTCTCCCTCTCTCTCTGCGCCTCTCTTACTCACACTCTCTCTCTGTCTCTGAAAAATGAATAAACCTTAAAAATTTTTTTAAATAAGTTTATTTATTTATTTTCAGGGAGAGAAAGAGGGAGGGTGGGGAAGGGGCAGAGGGGAGAGAGAATCCCAAGCTAGCTCCACACTGTCAGTGCAGAGCCTGATGCAGGGCTCAAACTCATGAACCAGAGATCATGACCTAAGCCAAAATCAAGAGTCCGAGGCTCAACCAACTGAGCCACCCAGGCGCCCTGACCCACCTTTTCTTTTTTTTTTTTTTAATGTTTATTTATTTTTGAGAGAGAGAGAGAGCATGTGTGGGGTAGAGGCAGACAGAGAGGGAGACACAGAATCCAAAGCAGACTTCAGGCTCTGAGCTGTCAGCACAGAGCCCGACTCGGGGCTTGAACTCACAGACCGTGAGATCATGACCTGAGCCGAGGTCGGACACTTAACCAACTGAGCCACCCAGGCGCCCCTGGCTCTGTCCTGTTCTAAACGGTGTGTTGTGTTTGAATAATCGCTTCTATTCCAAGTATGCCTTCTGTGTCCAGATGGGACCCTGCCTGATGTAGCCCACACACCAGCTTTCATCACCAGACTGGGGACAGCCACTCTCCAGTGAAATACAAAACCCACTCAGGAACACATGCTTTTGGAGAACACACAAGCAGGCCTGTTTGCAGTATTCGAAGCCCTGTTTCACTGCAGTGGTGCCCTGCCTTCTAGAAGAAACAGCAGGACCAAACGATGCTCTGCCTACTTATCCTTCAGATAAAGTGCTCTTACTACTGTCTCCCAAAGACCCAGCAAAGCGAGCTGAGTGCCAGCTGCACAGGGCTCAGGCTGGTCCTTGCACCAGGCCTTTACTGAAAAGCAGGAGGGAGGTATGAAAACCCAGACCCAATGGGATGGCCTGGAGCTTCACTGCAGTAGTTCCTGCCGCATGTTTCTCAGGACTTGGGTTTGCAAGGAAAGATTTCATCTGGCTGAGGTAGCACCTATAATTTCTGTTGCAAAATACTGTTTAGTGCTTATTGTATACCAGCTAACAATGGTAAAGATTTTGTTTACTTGGAACATAGACAGGGTTCCAGAAACGAGAGCTTAGATCTTGTTCTAACAACCATCACACTCAGAACTACATTGTGGAAAATGAAATTCCTAAGCTCACTCAGGTAAAAATCTGAGATTTAGTACCCAGTCATCACCCAGGAAGTTTGTTATTTTCCGAAAAGTGTGCATTCCAAAAAGCCACTTCTATTACTGAGGGGCAGAGGTTGCTAACCTCCTCTGTTACTGAATTCAGAGCTATTTGCTGGTTGTGTACGGCAGTTAGCATTTCTTTTTTTTTTTTTTTTTAACTAAGTTTATTCATTTTTGAGAGAGACAGAGAGAGAGTGCAAGCAGGGGAGGGGCAGAGAGAGAGAGGGAGACACAGAATCTGAAGCAGGCTGCAGGCTCTGAGCTGTCAGCACAGAGCCCAACGTGGGGCTCGAACTCACAAATCGTGAGATCATGACCTGAGCTGAGATCAAGAGTCAGATGCTTAACCGACTGAGCCACCCAGGCGCCCCAAAGTGTTCTTTTTTAAATATTTTTTTCCCCTAAGCTACATTTTCTACTTGGGGCTTAGGAGTCCTATTCCATGCCTTTTAAATGGGATCTGGCAGGATCTGCCTGGCTCTGGTGCCTTCTGCGGGTTACTCTCCGTTAGCCGTCTGTAAAGTGAGGATGCTGCCTTCCAGAGCTGCTACAAGGAATCAGGTGGTCTGAAAATGGTTTCATAAACCAGGAGGAAGACGAGTTAAGTTGAACATTGGGTTCTTTTAGGTGGAAAGGCAGGCCTTGGGGGCAGGAGATTAAGCCTCTGCTTGGGGACATCCTTCCTGATCATGTGGCTTTAAAGATTCAAAGCACTTAACCTTTGGACCTCCATTCCTTCACCTAAAGATGCTAACACCTCTTTGCAAGTTGGTTGATAAGATCAGATCTACAGGAATTGCTACAGAACTTGCTACTCACTGCAGCCCATGATGACAGCTGAGTAGTGCAGATAAATGTTTGGAACGGAATGACTTAAGATTGAAATACGGGCAAGAATTTGCGATGGGGGCCCCTGGCAGGGCTGAGAGGGGCCCTCAAAGGAAGAGGCGGTTCCATCCAGGGTTGCTCACGCTGACCAAAAGAAGAGGGTCCCTATGACATCGGCCTGGGAAATTAGGCCATAGGAATGAAAAAGTTGTGGACAGGCGGAAGTCAGTCTTCTTAGACACAGCCACAGCGGCAAGCACTGATTTTCAATTAAGCTGCTTTTCAAACGGGCAGCACTATAGTGTCCTGCATGCATGTGGCTGCAGAGCTTTAAGGATCGTGTTTCATTCTCTATTGCAGTGGTTCTCAATGTGTGGTCTCTGTCCCAGAAGCAGCGGCACCTGGGAACTCATCAAAGGGGCTCCTGGGTGGCTCAAGTCGGTTAAGCGTCCGACTTCAGCTCAGGTCATGATCTCGCTGTCCGTGAGTTTGAGCCCCACGTCAGGCTCTGTGCTGACAGCTCAGAGCTGTCTGTCTCTCGAAAATGAATAAATGTGTAAAAACATGTTTTTAAAAATGCACACTCTCAGGTCCATCCCAGACCTACCTAATCGGCAGCTCCCAGGGTAAGGCCCAGCTGTCTTCAGGCTCTCGAGCCCTCCTGGGAGCCCCTGGCCACTGCAGTGGTGCTGAGGAGCAGGCAAGAAAGGGGTCTGGCGAGAGGGTGTGCATCCCACGTGGCGGCTCCGGGCCAGGTGATCAGCTCCTCTGATGCGATTCTGGCTGCGCTCATTGTTCACCGGGATGACGGTGACAAGCGGATGCCCTGTCTCACCTTCCCCGTCTCCCATCCACCCAACCGGACCTGAGCTTCCCCACATGGAGCAAATCAGGACGGCTCCCCAACCTGGCTGGCTCCCGGCTCCCTGCTCCCTGCAAGGTCAGACCCGCTGCTCAGCACAGCGTTCCAAGATCCCCCCAGGATCTGACTTTCCCCCCTCCCCCCCACCGTCAGGCCACGACTTCTGATTCCTACACCAGGCTCCTTCAGAGCTCCCCGAGCCAGTAGGGCACTTAGCGTCTCATCTCTCCCCTTGGCCTCCAAGGTATTCTCTGCCCCTAGTACATTTCTTTAGTCTTTTTATGACTGTGCTCACAGAGCGAGTTGTTCTGACTTCCGAAAATGTTACAGAGCCTCACATGTCATATGATCCCCCTTCCCCCATTTTTGGTGAGGAAATAAAGGGTATGCCACTTCAAAAAGAGCCACACAGAATACACACCCAGCAAAACAGGGGTTGGCCTGAGGCGAGGGGGCAGGGGACATGGGAGGAGGGGAAGGGGCCTGAGCACCTTGGGGCACAATTGGTTTTTTTTTTTTCTCTTCAAAAACTGATCAACTTAAGAAGTGAGAAGCACCTCTTGTTTTCTTTTCTTAAGTTTATTTATTTTGAGAGAGAGAGAGAGAGAGAGAGAAGAGAGCAGGGAAGGGGCAGAGAGAGAGAATCCCAAGCAGGCTCTGTGCTGCCAGCACGGAGCCCAATGCAGGGCCAGAACTCATGCACCGGGGGATCTTGACCTGAGCTGAAATCAGCACCTGGTTTTCTTAAGTGGGCTACTCCACTTTCTTAAGTGGGACTGTCGATGTTAGGTGAGCTGTAGAACAAGTTTTGCACCTGTAATCCAGGCCCCAGTTTCTGGAGTGGCTCTTCTGGAGCTGTCTCTTGCCCAACTTGATGACTATTTTTCTTACTTGGGGGTTTCGCCACATTTTCCACCCTCGGGGCCCCTGCTGGTGCCTAAGGCACATCTGTGCGCATCAGAGAATTGTGATCATTCAGGCCGGATGCTGCCCGGGGAGGCACGGCTCGACGAGCGGACAGCGGCTTGGTCCCTGGGCGCATGTACAGCTTGGCCACGGAGCCTGGCTGCATTCCAGCCCCCGGGGGCTCCCTTGCTGGGGCCTTCATGCAGCGGGCAGCTTGCACATCTCCAGCCAGTGCCCTGCCCATCCTTCCACTGCTCTTAAAGAAATAGCCCCTTTCCACAAATACTTTCTTCCCCACTGGGAGGGAATCTGTTTTGCCTTTGACATGTCAGCAAATAGCTACCTAAACAGAATACAGTGGTGTGACTGGCTTTCAAAATGCCAGTTTGATCAAGTTACCCCTGCTCAAAGCAAATGAGTTATCAGTCCTTTGAGGTCCCAGAACACCAATCAGCCTAAGCACGTAAAGCTACTTTAGAAATACAGGGAAACCAGGGCTAATGGGACAGTATAGGTTTTATTAAGTGGCTCTGGCATGGGGCAGGGACCGGCTCGGTCTGGGAGCACTGGGAACACAGCCACAGGGGCCGAAGGCGTGCGCTCAGCTGGTGAGAAGACAGACACAGAGCATAAAATCTCTTAGCTGCAGTGTAGCTCCTTAGCAACGGGGTACCTCACAACCACGTCACCCCTTTGTGTGGGGCAGGGACCATGGGAATGGCACCTGTGGCTGGTCTGCCTTCGCCAAGTGAGTAACACACAGCCTCGTATCTTTAACCGTCCGGCAGCCAGGCCTTGCCCTCACCTTGTACTGTGTGTCTGACACATGGCTTCGCCACCTTCTCCCTCAGCCTGGGGATCCCCTGGTCAGGAGTGAGGGAGGCAGCTCGCGGTCTGCGCATTAGTTTGGGGCAGTTGCCATAACAACATCCTACAAACTGATCCTTAAAACAAGAGAAATTTATCATCTCTGAGTTGGGAGCTGGGAGGCTGAGATCAGGGTGTTGACCTCGGTGGCTCCTTTTTTGTTTTTTAATTTTTATAATGTTTCTTTATTTTTGAGATCAGAGCATGAGCAGGGAAGGGGCAGAGAGAAAGGGAGCCCGACGCGGGGCTCAAACTCATGGACCGTGAGATCACGACCTGAGCCGAAGTGGGACGCTCAACTGACTAAGCCACCCAGGCGCCCCCTGGTTGGCTCCTTTTGAGACTATAAGAGGGAATCTGTTCTGGCCTCTCCCCAGCTTCTGGGGGTCACTGGCCATCGTAGACGTTCTTCGGCTCATGATAGCATTACCTAGATCCTTGCTGCCATCTTCACACGGTCTTCTCTCTGTGGTGGCCGTGTCCAGACGTCCCGTTCATACAAGGTCACCGGTCGTACTGGATTGCGGGCTCCCTTACTCCAAAATGACCTCAATGGAACTAATTACATCTGTGAAGGCCCTATCTCCAAACAAGGTCACATTCTGAGGTACCTGGGGTCAGGACTACAGCATATATATGAATTTGAGTTGGGGGGCAGGGAGTGGGACACAATTCAACCCGTAACAGTCAGAGAGCATTTGTGGTGTACAACCTATTGCTGTAGGCTACAGATATCCTATCTTTTACGAAGATTTCTACACACGATTGTCTAAAATCACGTGCATTCAGGGACACCTGGGTGGCTCAGTAGGCTGAGCGTCTGGGTCTTGACTTCAGCTCAGGTCATGAGCTGAGGGTTTGTAAGTTCAAGCACCACGTCAGGCTCTCCGCTGTCAGCACAGAGCCTGCTTCAGATCCTCTGTCTCCCTCTCTCTCTCTGCCCGCCTCCCATTTGCACTCTCTTTCTCTCAAATAAACAAACATTAAAAATATAAAATCATGGCATTAAGAGGCCCACTGTGGCCACCTCTGATGGTTTTATAAATAACCTGTGACTTTTAGCATCTCATGTCTGTAACCATAGACGTGAATCACTGACTGCCATTCCTATTTTCCTTCAGAGAGAAATGATCTCTACAGGCCCAGGATCCGCCCGCCTTTGGACATGCCAGAGACTATTTACTTCTCAATTGCATGGGAAGTGCAGGCAGGCCAGAGGGTGCCACAGAGTTAATATGTAGTAAGCTATTATGCAAAACAGAAAGGGCCAGGGCTAGGCCTAAGTTCTGCCTCTGGCGGCATAGACAGGATCAGTCATCTCAGGTGAGAGAATTTCCTGGGTGTCAGGAAGGTGGCCCTTGCTCTCCTAGGTATTTCCTTCATCTACACCTGGATGTTCTATTATTCTGGAAGAACAGCCTTCATTCTGAACTTAGAGTGAGGCTTGCTTTACATGCTCTACTGCTGGGGCGCCTGGGTGGCTCAGTTGGTTGAGCGTCCGACTTCGGTTCAGGTCATGATCTCACAGTTCTTGGGTTCAAGCCCCGCGTGGGGCTCCATGTTGACAGTGTGAAGCCTGCATGAGATTCTCTTTCTGTGTCCCTCCCCTGCTCTCCTGCATGAGATCCCTCTCTCTCTCTCTCTCTCTCTCAAAAATAAACATTTAAAAAAGTTAAATGCTCTCCTGCTGAGAGTCCGTAAACGCATCTGTTCATAGGCTAGGGCTAAGACAGACCTACCCCCGGAGCAGGCTCTACGAGGAGACAAGAAGGGAGAGAGCACGGGGTCCAAGGGCAAACTGCACATGCAGAACAGGCGACAGAAACGAGTCCATAGCACCCTCTCTGAAATACTGTTATCATGTCATAGGCAAAAACAACGCCAAAGGCAGACGAGTGTCACCAAATCAAAAGGAACTAATCCCCTGGTCTGTTGAGGGTTTCTTTTGGAGCCAATTGAGTTAGAGATGTGAAATGTTATTTATCTTTAATTTTTTTTGGAAATCTTAAATTTTAGACACAAAGATCTTTTGCTCTTAGATGGTAAATCGTGACTAGAAAAAATGCTTATGATCATGGTAAGTGTGAAGTTAGGCTGTGAAACAGTCTACAGAAAGCACAATTCCCCCCGATTGATATTTAGACGGTAGGAGTCTCCATGGGAGTGTTAGGAGACAAGGGCGCCTGGGTGGCTCAGCCAGTTAAGTGTCAGAATCTTGGTTTCAGCTCAGGTCATGAGCTCATGGTTTCATGGATTCATGCCGGGCGTGGGGCTCTGCACAGGCAGTGTGGAGCCTGCTTGGGATTCTCTCTCTCTCTCCTTCTCTCTCTCTGGCCCTCCCCCACGTGCACTGTTTCTGTCTCTCTCAAAAATAAATAAGTAAATACATACATACATACATACATACATACATAAAAACATATATACATAAAAAGGAAGTGTTAGGTGACTTTTTTCCAGTCTTATAATTTTAGGGTGAACATGCATAGGAACAGCTATCGCAGAAGGAAAGTGAATCACGGTTCAGAGGTCCAACAACAGCGCTTGAAAACTTTACCCACAGATCCGTAGTACAGCACCTAGGTACAGTATCAATGGAGTATGAGCATAATTTTTAGAATTACTTTAAGATAAATGTCTATGACATCACTGTGAGCATTTCTGATTCACCTAATATTCTACATGGGAAGTGTTTTCTACATACCAATTCTGTTATCACGTAGATCGCTGTTTGGAACTGACTAGAGGTATACCCAGAAAATCCATCCATCTTGCTGGGGAAAGATACTAGGCATCACGTGTGGTACCTAAGCTGAGGATTCTGGCCGCAGTGGAGTCATCTTTACACATCAAGGAGTTTTCCTACCTAACGTCACGTATAAGTGATATACATCTTTCAGAGAGAACATTTTCTACTACCATGTGCACTGGGTTGAATAGTACCCCCCAAAACTTGTGTCCTTCCTAGAATCGCAGAATGTGACCTTATCTGCACATGGGGTCTTGGGACACCTGGGTGGCTCAGGTGGTTAAGCCCCCGCCTCTTGATTTTGGCTCACGGTTCACGGGTTCAAGCCCCGTGTCGGGCTCTGCGCTGAGTGGGGAGCCTGCTTGGGATTCTCTGTCTCCCTCTCTCTCTGTCCCTCCCCTGCCCACACACACCCTCTCTCTCTCTCTCAAAATAAATAAACTTAAAAAAATAAAACACGAAAAGAAAATGGGGTCTTTGCAGATATAATGAGTTAGGATGAGGTCATGTTGGAGAAGGGGGGGTCCTTAACCCCACAGGACTGGTGTTCTTCTAAGAAGACAGCTCTGTGCAGACAGACAGATACGCGCAGACAGGAGGTGATGTGAAGGCACAAAGAAGGAAATGACCATGTGATGCTGGGAATGGATTGGAGTGATGCATCTATAAAGCCAAGGAATGCTAATAATCGCCAGCAGCATCAAAAGCTAAGAGAAAGGTATCGGACAGATTCTCTTCTAGAAACTTCAGGGGGAGCATGGCCCTGCAGACACCTTGAGTTTGGACTTAAGAGCCTCCAGAACTGTGAGAGAACACATTTCTGCTGTTTTAAGCGACCCAGTTTGTGATACTTTTGTTACAGCCACAGGAAACTAATACACCGTGTGAGGGGATATGTTTTGATCCACTGGGAAAAAGGTCTGTTTCTCCAAGAACATCTCAACTGTACCTTCTGATACGTCCCGATGGAGCTTACAATAAAATTCTTGCCTCTTGAAGCAGATCGTACGATTTGCAAATGCTTAGTCTGTGAGCTTTTAACGGGTCTTCTTATGTGAGTACATTCTGTGAATTTTCCGGCCTCTAGTCTGATTCTTGAACCAAATTTGCCTTTGGGTGTGTGCTCAGTTTCACACATCCCCACACCACAGCTGGCTGGCTCCAAACCCTCTCTCTGACGACAGGCTCCTTTCAGAAGCCCAGTGGGGAAGCCCTGGCTGATGTCGAGTCTCAGAGGAACCAGGCCTTCCTCCTTCTGCGGAAAGTCTGTGGAAGACGCTATCCCTTCCCTTTGGCTGTACAACCTTCCGGCTGCCGAGACCGCCCCGTAACTCTGCACCGCCAGCAGATGCTAACAGCACCCGCGCTGATGCCCGGCGGCGAGCAGAGGCACAGCCTGGCCAGCTGACACGGCCCTGTTCCCATCATCCCCATGAGATGACCCCGCCGTCCTGCTTCCTCAGTGATGCATTCCCGGCCTCTGAAACCGAGAGACCAAGTTACAAAACAGAGGTTCCTGGGTTCTGTATGTTGCAACCCCAGGATTATGAGTCAGTGGTTCTCATTCATCTCCTGATAATACTACTTCTGTTCTTTCACTATCATCATGCAGGAATGTGGAATGTTCTTCAGAGTCCACCCTTGTTTTTATTTCCTTATCGTAGCTCACCTGAGACACCTACCCACTTTCTCTCCTGCCAGGGACAGGGTCAAGATGCCTTTGTGTCCGGGGCAGCTGTGCCCAGGGAGGTGGGAGCACGGTCGGCTGGGTGGTCCGTCCCTGCGGTCCCATCATGGCTTCTGTCGTGAGCAGCTCGACCCTGGAGAATGGACAGCTGTCCCTCTCACTGGTGAGCTAGCCAACTAGTGGGCCCTCCATGTGCTCCCTGTTCTTTAGTAATGCAAAGAGCAGCAGGACAGTTATTAATTTAAAAAATCCAAATAAATCAAACCTGGAATAATTCCACTCAGGACATTTTGTAGAGGCATGAAGGACGAGGCAAAAATTTAGTATTAAGATGGCAAATCCTCCAACTTTGACAAGACACCGTTAGCTATGGCTTTGTCTCTTGATACTTTATTTTCCTCAGGTATCCCTTGGTGTGGAAAAATGTTGTTTATAAGCCAATGTTCCTGGCCTCTGAGGATATGGGTTTCTTCATGACGGGTGGTAAATAAATACCTGCATAAATAAGTGATTTAGGCCCACCCCCCACGAGCCATAGCTGGACCATATGGATTCTTCACTCCTGCTTGTTTCTACCCTGTTCTTAACCTGTGCAAGCGAATTTTCAAATTCTAGCTACTAATTTACTGCAAAATGGATCATCACGGGCAAGCCAGGGACCAGATTACACTAGATCCTGCTGCCACGATCTCATCTGGGGGGCACAGTAGCAATATTTGGATGTGGGTGAGGGTCATGGAACCAAGCCTGTCATTTAGAGTCATTTAGAGCAGTGGTTTTCTAATCAGGGTCTTGGGACCAGCAGCAGCAGCACCTGGGAATTTGGTAACTGCTAATCCTTGAGCGCTGCCCCAGACCCACTAAAGCAGAGAGACTAGAGGGGTGGGGCCCAGCAACCTGTTGGGATAAGCCCTCACTCGGATGATCCTAATGTACACTACAGACTAATACCACTGCCCTACAGCAATGTCAGCCTGAAAGAATCCAGTGCCAAAATCTCTGGGGTGCCTGGGTAGCTCAGTTGGTTGAGCGTCTGACTTCGGCTCAGGTCACGACCTCACTGTTGGTAAGTTCACAGTTCGGGAGTTCGAGTCCTGCATCGGGCTTGCTGCTGTGAGTGCAGAGCCTGCTTTGGATCCTCTGTTCCTGTCTCTCTCTGCCCCTTCTCCATTCATGCTCTCTCTCTCTCTCTCTCTCTCTCTCAAAAATAAATAAATGTTAAAAAAAAAAAGTTCTCTCTTCCTGCTGTCTGAGGGGAAGACAATTCTCCCAAGAGTAAGATGCCCAAGGCCCCCTTTGGTAGCAACTCTAGCTGGACACTTCCAGCCTAGAAAAGGGTTTCCAGCTTCCCTGGGACTTCAGCGCTGTTCTTTGGTTTACCCAAGAACTTCTAGAAAGAAACAAGAATGTGTAAGAACTTTTAAGTGGCCGGGTTTGTGGCACCTTCAAAACCAGTCCGTCATTTTATGCTCAGGCAGGAAGCTGACTAGAAAAACTCATCAGAATCCCACAAGGCCAGCAGGAGACCGAGTAGGGGATTCAGGAATATAATCAACTATCCTTCATTAAGTGAGCGAATTCCTCAAAACAGTCTGGAGGTCCTGGCGGAGGGAGGCGGGAGCTTGCTTCATAGAACCTGGAGCCTCTCCATGCTTCATTTCCAAAGTCAGATACATGGCAAATGACAGCAGGACCTATGGTTCTCCAGGACCAAAGTACGGGAAGTAATTTGTAAGAGCAGCAACTTTAGCGCAGACCTGCTCAGCTCTGGGTAAGAATGGGAATGGGGTGAGGGGGGAAGGAGGGAATATTTGAAATCTTCAGCAAAACCATCCCTAGCCGCACGAAAGCCTCAGCTGAGAGGTTCCCTGCCATTTGGAACCTAACTCCACAAGACAGCTCTTGAGAGGGGGGCTTCCTCTCCACCCCTAACTCTGACAAGCACACCCAGACTTTAAAGCAAGGGTAGGTGAGGGGCGCCTGGGTGGCTCAGCTGGTTAAGTGTCCGACTTCAGCTCAGGTCATGATCTCGCGGTGAGTTCAAGCCCCGCACTGGGCTCTGTTCTGATAGCTCAGAGCCTGGACCCTGCTTCGGATTCTGTGTCTGCCTCTCTCTCTGCCCCTCCCCCACTCATGCTCTATCTCTCAAAGATAAACAAACATTTAAAAAATTACTTAAAAAAATGTTTTTAAAAAGGCAAGGGTAGGAGAACAATGGCTCATGGGCCAAATCTGGCCCCACCACCTGCTTTTCTGTAGCTTGCAAGTTAAGAATGCTTTCTATGTTTAAATGATGGAAAAACAATGTTTAAAAACTATTTTGTGGGGCGCCTGGGTGGCTCAGTCAGTTGAGTGTCTGACTCTTGATTTCTGCTCAGGTCATGATCCCAGGGTTGTGGGATTGAGCCCTGTGTCAGTCTTCTGCTTGTTATTCTGCAGTGGAGTCTGCTTGAGATTCTCTCTCTCTCTCTCTCTCTCTCCCCTGCTCACCTCCTTAAAAACACACACACACACAAACCCCACTATTTTGTGACACATGAGGATTACATAAAATTCAAATTTCTGTGCCCGTAAAGTTTTATTGGAACACAGCTCTGTGCATTTGTTTACGTATTTTGGATTACAAGGGCGGAGTTGAGTGTTGCCACAGAGACAGTGCTACTTCCCAAAGCCGAAAATATTTATTATCTGGCCCTTTACAGGAAAAGCCCTCTTTAGAGCAAAGGGTTTGCAGCTCATGATTCTAACTGGATACCACAGCCAGGTTTAGCTATGCACTGTCACGCCCAAAGCAACTTTTTATCCAGTTTATCCTTGTGGATTCCCCCTTGCTGTGTTACTGAGTCTAGTAATTGGTACATTTGATGCCGATCACAACCCTTGCTTTCCTACTCCACCCCAACATTTACTCCCATTCCACGGGCCAGTAGAAGCTGGTGTGAACATTAGTTCCAGTCACACACGGGACAGAATCAGCTCGAAGCAAACGTGTCTCGAAGACCCTCTGTCTTGCTTCCTTACCCCCCTGCTGCATTCACCAAGCATCCCACGTAGTGCCCATTCAGTCATGTGGGGCTCTAAAGCAACTTTGGCACCATCTGAGGCCAAAGATCTGTTCTCAAGAGAAGTTACTGCTCCCCTTGGTTAAAAAACCCTTCAGGGGCACCTGGGTGGCTCAGTCAGTTAAGCGTCCGACTCTTGATTCAAGCTCAGGTCATGATCTCACGGTTTGCAAGAAACCCTGTTCAGTTCTGCGCTGACGGTGCAGAGCCTGCTTGGGATTCTCGGTCTCCCTCTCTCTCTGCTCCTCCCCTGCTCGTGTTCTCCCTCTCTGTCTCAAAAATAAATACATAAACATTAAAAAAAAAAACTTCAAAAATCGTTTGTTCTACTCACTAACTAAACTCAGATATTGCAACTTTAGGGCTTGGATAAACACAAAACTGGTGTCTGGATATAATGCTACTCATGTGCTATGCTGACCTTAGCCGCAAAACAAAACAAAACCAAAACAAAAAGCAAAACGCAAAAAACAACCAAAAACCAAAACCACCACTCAAGGACCAATTTGCAAACTGGAAGGAATCAGTTCATTCGGGACTACACTTCAGAAGCGACCTGTGTTTGCTCACCAACGATCAGGCTGCTGGCAGCTAGCGGGATTGGAACTATTCCAGGAAAGTCCTCACAACACAGATGCTACCGAGGTATTTGGTATCTGAAAACCGAATCAATCCACCCTCAGAGCACCTCCCAGAGAAGTCACGCAGAGTGATAGGCGAATGATGTGTGAGGAGGGGTCCAGAACAGCAGCCCAGGAGTTTGTCTGCCTGTGAGGCATGCACTGTGGACGGCCCCCACCTGGGAGGGAGGCTGTAGCATCTTTCTGGAAAAGGCACAGGTGTTTACAGCTAGAAGCCCCAAGAATGAACCACTCAGTGCTGCTTCAGGCCCACCCCACGGTGCGGTGCAGCGAGGTAATTCGAGCCGATGAGGGCTGCACACCGGGCATGTGCTCGAACCCCCCCCCCCCCACACACACACACAACCACTGAGGGCAGTCCCAGGACTCCTAAGGGCAGAGGACGCTGAAGCCCAAAGAGTTTAATTTACTGATGCAAAATCATCCAGGCAGGAAGCGGTCAACAGGAATAGGACGGCAGGCGAGCCAAAGCCAGACCTGGTTCTCTTAACCATGTGGTCGGCTTGTGCCCTCACGGCTGGTCCATGGCACGACTTTGGGGGAGTCACTTGACTTGGTTCCCCTTCTTTCAGGGAGGAGAGGGCTGGGATGACCTCTGGTCTCTTTCAGCTCTGCTCTCTGCTTCTGCATTCATTCCAGAGTGGTCTATCGGGAAGCAGGCAGGATCGAGTTGTTCCCGAGATGCTCTGCCTACACTCCATGCCTGTGGAGGACCAGCTGTTTTCCCTGAGTGCCTTCTCCTGAAGCTTGAGGGCAGCGGCAGGACGATAAGGGCCACAAAGGGCCGTCTCCAGCCCCCACTGGAGCTCCGGGGTCACCTGGCCGGCCAGCGGCAAGGGACATGCCAAGGCGGCCACTAAGCGCCCACTGGAGAGACGGAGCTTTGGGGCCCCGCCGACACCGGCACGCCCCAGTCGTTTCAGCCCACCGGCTGGGAACACGAGCCGGCCCACAGGTGGGCAGGGCGAGCTCACTTTATTCATTCTCGCAGCCTCTGAGCCTGGGCGCCTCGGGGCTCTCCGTCCTCGCGCGGAGACCCAGATCTGGCTTCGGCCACTTCCCCGGAGCCCGCGGGACCCGCTTCCACCGACCCCGCAGCCGCTTCCCGCCCGTCCGCGGCGCCAGCCCTCTCGGCCCCGCGCGCAGGTCCGCCGGCGACAGCGGGGCCCGGCCCCGCCGCGCAGCCCCCCAGCGCCCCGGGCTCCCCTCTGCGTCCCGACGACCCCGGCCGGGAGGCGCCCCGGGCTCGCCTCTGCGCCCCGACGACCCTGGCCCGCCCCCCGCCCCCCACAGCGCCCCGGGCTCCCCTCTGCGCCCCGACGACGCCGGCCCGGCCCCGGGACCTACCCATGGTGGCGGCTCCGAGGGCTCCCTGCGACTAGCGAGCGGGGAGTCCAGGAGAGAGGACTTTTTTTTTCAAGGTGCTGCTCTTATGACTTTGTTTCCAGGCCCTGCCCAGCCACCTGTGCCGCTGGAGGTGTGCAGGCGGGGCGGCCGGGCTCCACCCTCGGAGGCGGTGGAACCGCAGGGAGCAGAGGGTAGCGCCCCTTGAGCCCCCGCGGGAGGCTACCTGTCCGGGCCGCGCCCGGGCTCCGCTGTCCCGCCCCGGGCCCTCGGCAGGACAGGAGCAGGCGGGAGACCTGGGCCAGACCTGGGCCCCAACGTGAGCTGCCACCTGAGCTCCTGGGCGGCCTCGTTAAAATGCAGGCTCCCTGGCCTCACCCCGGATTGGCTGGCTCAGTAGGTCTGGGTGGGGCCCGTGAATGTGCATTTCCAGCAACTTCTGAGGTGATGCTCCGAGGCCCCCGCTTTGGAGACCACTGAGCTGGGAGAACGCCACCTGTGTGCGGGGAAGCAAAGCCGGATGCAGCGTTGGTCAGTTGTACGTGTGCGCGTGCCTGCGTGCGTGCGTGGCTCTGCCTGCAAGGTGAACCGGCCAAAGCAGTTCTGGAAGGCCCCACGTTATTCTTCTTTACTCACAAGAGCACAAGTGATACAGCCATTATCTCCAGGTCCTTTTTCGGTTTCGCTGTCTGACTTGAGGGGGAGCGGGGTTGTGCTTTGCCAGTACTGAGAACATGAAGGTGGCAAATGAAGGGAGTTTCTACTTTTTTAAAATTATGGTGAAACACACATAACATAAAAACGTACACGTTACCTGGGAAGTGTGCGCTGACTGGCACGCTCACACCTTCACGCATCCGTCACCACCCCCCGTTTCCAGGACTCTGTCCCCGTGCCAGCCTGAAACTCTGTGCCCACTGTGCACTTCCTCTCTGTTCTCCCTCCCCGGCGGCCACCATTCTACTTTCGGACTTGTGGAATTTTTGGGCTCTAAGTACCGCATGTAGGTGGAATCATACACTGTTTGTCCTCTGTGTCTGGCTTCTTTCACTTGTTAAAAATGTCTTCAAGATCCTTCCACGTCGGCTCCTATGTCAGAATTTCCTTCCCTGTTAAGGCTGAATGATACTCTGCTGCGCGTTTGCACCCCATTTCCTTCATCCATTCATCGGTCTCTATTGTCTTTTGAGTCTCAGCAATGCCCCTCCCCCCACCCACTGGCTGGAAGACCGTGGTGTAGAGGGAGAAAACCCCCCACCCTGGGGCAGCTCTTCCCCAGAGGCAGCTGGACCCGCCCTTCTCGGGCTTTCTTCCCCAAGGCTCCAGAAGGAGAAACCTCCCCAGGTGGTGGCTCAGTTGAGACTCATGGGGCAGCAGCTGATGTTAACTGGAAGCCCCGGGCTGCAGGTAGAGGGACAGCATCAAGTGGGGAAATGCAGCAGGGACTGAGGGACAGAACTCGGGATCTGCAGGAGCATGTTCATAGCTGTGATCCTGCCATCAGATAAGCCCCGGGTGGAAAGTTGAAGATTGCGATCGATCGTGTATTTGGACCAGAGTTTTCTCTGCGGGGTGGTATTTCCCTTGAGCTCCCGAAGCTTGGAATCCTGAGCCACCGGAAAGCCACTCTTTCAGCAGGCTGGTGGTTCTCAAAGTGGGGTCCCCAGACCAGCAGCGTCAGCAGCACTTGTGACAAATGCGAATTCTCTGGCCCCATCCCAGACCTACGGAATCAGGAACCCTGTGGGTGGGGTGCGGCTGACTTCTTAGTAGTTGTGAGGCAAATGCGTTTTCTACCACTCCTTCATTCAGCCGTTGTTTATTTATCACCTCTAAGCACAAACTAAGTAGCCACAGGCACCTGCAACAGCCCTGCGCACACAGTGTGAGTTCTTTATCTTAGCCTGGCGCAAAGAGGCAAGGTATGAGATGGAGAAGCATGAATGAAGGACAAAAAACTAAGGGGTACAAGAGATGAGCTCTACTAGTCCTGAGACGGATCAGCAAATCCCTAGGATCTGCTCAAATTTCTGAGATAGAGGTGGAGGCCAGGCGTTTCTCACCTGAGACTCCTTGGCATTTGTGTATTTAAGGGAATAATAGCCCTGGGAGCTTCCCTCACTTCCTCTCTGTCTCAGGGGACAGTAACACTGCACCAGCCCCTCTGTAACTCTCCCTTCCTCTCAGCCCCCCGTGTGCCGGTTTTCCGAGGCTGCCATAACACATGACCACACAGCTGATAAATAACAGATGTGTCCTCTCACAGTTCTGGAGGCGGGAGTCAAAAATCAAGGTGTTGACAGTGCACTCCCTGGGGAGACTCTCGGGGGAGGACCCTTCCTTGCCTCTCCCAGCTTCCAGGGGCTCCAGGTGTTCCTTGGCTTATGGAGGCATCGCTCCAGTCTCTGCCAGTGGCTTTACATGGCCTGCTCCCTGTGTCTTCTCTCCTTCTCTTTTCTTATTAGGACACTTGTCACTGGATTCAGGGCCCACCCTAAAGCAAGATGATCTCAAGATTCTTTATTCCATTTGCAAAACTCTTTTTTTTCCAAATAGGGCCACAATAATAGGTTTCCAAGAAAGGAGGCACCATTGAACCCATGATAACTCCTCAAAGGGCGCCAAGTCTAGATGTTGAGTGTGTAGAATTGGCAAACTGGTCCTTGAGAAACAGAACCATGGCTTGGCCTCGGGGGACTGGCCTTATGAAAACTTCTGGGAGAAGTGGATGTTAGTGGTAACAATGAGATCAGCACAAAATGGCGGCAGGGGGAGTCATCCAGACTTAGATTCTTTCTTATTTTCTACTCATCAAAGCCCTTAAACTGCACAAAGTTTTGTAGTACTCTATTCTAGTAAAAACACTGCCTTGAAAAGGCAGCTTGTGAACTTTATGGAGGAACAGTGTCGTTTTCTCCAGCTCTGTCCCTCAGATTGCTTGGCCATAAAGACCTTTTAATTTCATCTCAGAGGAAAATTGAGTAGTTTTCCTGTAAAGCACCTAGAACCAAGGTGGAGATACTCATGGGTAAGGGGAAGACTTTAGGAATAAACAACAAAAGTGGGTCCCATGCCATCTCTCTGAGAAGAGAGATTCTGAGAAATGGCAAGGGACGGGGGAAGGAGGAATTTGAAATATAAAGATCTACAAAAGGCCATTTGTTTGACAGGTGCCTGGAAAAGAGAACCAGCAACTGGTTCAAATGCATTCAGAGATGCTTGTCTGGAGTCCCCAGCCCACGCCATTTCTGCTGGACAGGAGTGTGGTACACCTGGCTCTGAGCACTGTTGTGCTGTGACGCACCTGTTGGGCAGTGTGGGGAATATGTACAAATATAAGAAAATGATTTCCTCGGGGCACCTGGGGGGCTCAGCCGGTTAAGTGTCTGACTTCGGCTCAGGTCATGATCGCACGGTTTGCGGGTTTGAGCCCTGCATCAGGCTCTGTGCTGACAGTTCAGAGTCTGGAGCCTGTTTCAGATTCTGTGTCTCCCTCTCTCTCTGCCTCCCCCCCCCCACCCCCCACTTGACTCTGTCTCTCTCTCTCTCTTTCTCAAAGAAAATAAACATTAAAAAAAACTAAAAAAAAAAAAAAAGGTGATTTCCTCTTATTTAAAATGTCTCTCTTTAGAACTTTCCAAAACAGCTTTAGCTGTTCGTATTTATATCTGGTCAAATTCTTGCTAAAAGCAAGGGAATGACGGACTCACCATTCAGGGTGTGGGTGCCTGAGCTGTGAGGGCATAGCCTGGAGAGTGGGCGGAGAACAACATGGTAAACACAAGCTTTCAACAACATCCCAGTGCGGAGGTGGGAGGTGGACTCGTGTTGTTCATTGCGCTAATTAGAAAGGCCTAGACAACAACATAGAATGTTCTGTGAGCATCTTCTGTGGGTCAGGGAGCGGTACACTCCCATGGTTTCAAGGGCCTCACAGCTGATTCAAGAGAGTTGCTGGTTCAATGGCATCACCTGCGTGACCTTGAGCACGTTGCCTTCTCTTGCTGGGTTTTATTTTCCTCTCAGAAAGAGAGATCTCTCCTCTAAAACTAGGTTTATTTCCTCACAAAGGTTCTTCCACAGTAGAGGCTGATTGTGGCGTTAGGGTTATTGTGGGGAAGAGAGATTACTGTCACTGTTTGAAGGTAATTATTTATGATCTAAAATCATCACAAATGCTGACTTCTTTTCGTCCGTGTCTCCCGCCATAAGCACGGTGTCTGGTGCTTAGTAAATGCTCAACAGACATTTGCTGTGTGACTGACAGACTCATTTTTACAATGATGTGGATCAATCTCTTACCACACTAAAAACTATATATATTTTTAAAATGTGTGTATATATGTATATGTATATAATACATATTATATATATGTAATATAATATTTTATACACACACACACACATATATATATATGTATATATATGATTATAGATGTATTCTCTGGAGTGCTGGGGTGGCTCAGTCCATTAAGTGTCTGACTCTTGATTTCAGCTCAGATCATGATCTCACAGTTCGTGAGTTTGAGCCCCACATCGGGCTCTGCACTGACAGTGTGGAGCCTGCTTGGGATTCTCTCTCTCCCCTTCTCTCTTTCCCTCCCCTGCTCGTGCTCTCTCTCTTTCTCAAAATAAATAAATCAACTTAAAAAAAAAAGATGTATTCTCTAAATAAGAATTTTTCATTTTAATAAAAACCTTACAAGATGATCTTCAGCAACAGCTATAACACGAGCAGGTCCATGGTATTTGCAGGTAAGGGTGGAGGTGGTCCCAGGCCCCTGGGTTAGATGCTACCTGGATTGATGGGATTCTCTAGAATCTTGGGGTACTGTGAGAGCAGAAGGCAGGAGTGAGGACCCAGCATCTCTGAGTTGACTGAGTTCTAATGGGAATTAACATAGTTTGTGAATTCCTCAACAGGATGCATAGATTGTAGCCTCTGTGGTCATGTTATTATTTTTTTTTCTTTGTAATAGTTTTATTGAGATAGAGTTCACATACCATACAATCCACATAGTTAAAGTGTGTAACACAATAGTTTCTAGTATATTCACAAAGTTGGGCAGCCATCACCACAATAAATTTTAGAACATTTTCATCATCCTTGAAAAGAAACGCTGTACCCCATTCACAGTCACCCTCCTACCCCCGTCCTAGGTCATCACTACTCTGCTTTCTGTTTCTATGGACCTGCCTACTTTGCACAGTACATATAGAAGTGGAATCATACCAGCTGTGGTCCTCTGTGCCTGGCTTCTGCCATGCGACATAATGTCCTCAAGATTCATCCATGTTGTAGCACGTGCTAAAGGTATTCCATGGTATGGGTAAGCCACATTCTGTTTACCCACTCATCACTTGGTGGACATTGGGGTTCTTTCCATATTTTTGTAATTATGAGTTTTTTGCTGTGATGAAAATTAGCACACGAGATTTTGTGTGGATGTATATTCTCATTTGTTTTCTTGCACACACCTCAGAGTGGAATTGCTGGTCATATGGTAACTCTATATTCAATCATTTAAGGAATAAGCATACTGTTTTCCAAAATAGCTGCACCCTTTCACAACCCCTCCCCCCCCCAGTGCATTAGGGTTCAAATTTCCTGACGTCCTCACCAACCCTTGTTATTATCTTTTTGATTATAGCCATCCTAGTGGGTGTGAAATGATATTATTTATTTTTAATATTTTTAAACATCTTTACATATGCTTTCATATATTTACATAAAATTTTAAACATACTTAATATGCTTTAATGTTAATGAAAGCATTTGAAAGATTTCTTCAACCTGTTTTCTTTTCTTTTTTTTTTTTTAATGTTTATTTATTTTTGAGACAGAGACAGAGCATGAACGGGGGAGGGTCAGAGAGAGAGGGAGACACAGAATTCGAAGCAGGCTCCAGGCTCTGAGCTGCCAGCACAGAGCCCGATGCGGGGCTTGAACCCACGGATCATGACCTGAGCTGAAGTCGGACGCTTAACCGACAGAGCCACCCAGGCGCCCTCAACCTAGTTTCTTTAGAGCAAAGCAGGTACCTCTATTTCCCCAAACTGTATTGCAAGTGTGGACATCTGTATTGGCAGTTACTGGGTTATATCCTTACCTGAGGTGGGGTGGGGTAGCTATGGAACATGAGGATGATGGGAGACAGTGGCCATGGGGTGGAGAAAGAAGCGTCCAGATTTACACGTGATGAAGGATAAAGAATGAACAGATCATTATACTTTGAACAAAAGGTGTATTTTAGGATAATCTAGGAAATGTTGATTCTCTAGGAACAGCCTGCTCTTTTGATTTTCCTCCCACAAGTGCCTCCTGTTCCTTAGCTGTTGAGGTCTTCATATTCTCTCTCTCCAACAAAATCTACTCTCAGGAAGGAGCGCGATAACTGACTCACACAATGAAATAAATGCCTGATAAGCTTAAAGTGTTACTTTTTCTTGGAATATCTGCATTTTAACAGAATTGGGGGTGGGGGAAGCCACCTATTTAAACAAAACAAAGGAAACTCTAGTTGTGAAATTGAGAGAAGGGAAGAAGCTTTTAGAAGCAAGAGTTCCTTCCCAGCACGTAGGAGATTCAACCACGCCAGCCACCTCCTATATGCAAGACTGGCTTGTCCCACAACACTGGGTGGAGTGGCCAAGGTGTGGTCTGAGTCCTGGTTTCTCGTTGGCTTCCTCTTTCATCCTTACTACAAGCCTGGTTTACTAGGTGCTGACTGGAAAGTTATAGGAAATCGGATCACGGGCAAAGCCCGGGAAGACGAGGGTATTTAACCCAGAACTGGAGCTCTCAGGTTGCCCAGCAAAGAGAGAAAGTGGGGGGACTTACCTAGGGGTGCTGAACAGCCTTATCTGTCGTGACCCAAGGGGCACACAACTGTCTTCCTTCAAATTAAGAAACACATCACTTTTTGGCAGGGGGGGGGGGGGGGAATAAAGGCCGTCAAATGATTCTTTATCTCCATATGTTGCGAGACCAAATGACATAATTAAATAACACATTTGTTGTTCTCAAATAAAGTTTATCTTCCTTAGACACCTAGAAGGGAACTAAAAAGCATTCCATGTGCCCAGTTATAGATGCTGGAGGCTTATCATTATCTGGGATGTCACTACTTCCGAAAGTGTTCAAACAATTTATTCTGGAAACATTTCTTCCAATTATTATTATAAAATCCCGGGGACATATCAAAATAAAAAAGGAAGCAGAGATCCTTTTGCTTCCCCATGTGCTCTTTTCACTATTAAAAAAAATAAACTCATGAGTAGTTGCTTTCAGAAATTCTCCCAAAGTTAATTGAATATCTCATGCATTATTGGTTTACGTGCCAACAACATTATGACTTATTTATCATCTGATATCCGAAATACGGACACAAATGCCCCAATTATTTACTTCAGGTTTAATTACACAAACCAAGAATTTATCAAACTGCATTACTATGCATTTAAAATAATATGTAAGTGGTGAAATCTGGGAATTCATTGTGAGTAAATACATACTTTTGACATGTGATTCACTCATATATAATTATTCAATTTTCTTTTCTAGAATTAATAAAGACATATCATCTCTCCAAATGCCATGGATGGCACAGATTTTAAAAATGCAAGTATTTCTAGAACACATCACTTAATTTATCTTTCCCATTTTATATCACTCAAATCTGTATTACTGGCAAAAAAAAAAAAGAGGAGGAATCATTTTTTCGAGGTGGTGTATTGGTTTCTTATTGCTGCTGTAACAAATTACCACAGACTCACAAATGTATTACAGTTCTAGAGGTCAGAAGTCCAACAGGGGTTGTTTGGGGCTAAAGTCCAGGTGCTGGCAGGGCTGAGTTCCTTCTGAAGGCTCTAGACTAGAATCTACTTCCTTGCCTTTCCCAGCTCCCAGAAGCTGCCTGCTTTCTGTGTTGTGTGGCCCTTCCTCCATCATCAAAGCCAGCAGCACGGGGCATCTTCAACTCTTTCTCGCTCTCCTTGACCTCTGCTTCTCTCGTCACTTGTCCTTCTCTGACTCTGACCCTCCTGCCTTCCTCTTATAAAGACCCTTATGATTCCACTAGTCCAACCTGGATAATTCAGAATCATCTTCCCATCTCAAACTCCTCAACATAATCACATCTGCAAAGTCCTTTCTGCCATTCAAGGTAGCATATTCACTCAGATTTGGGGGATTTGGACGTGGGCATGAAGGACATGGGCAGGCTGGAGTACTGGGTTTTACCATGGTGACTGACAAGCTCAGATTATTTCTTAATATTAGCTGAAGGGGTAACACATTTAACTGAATCCTGCTAGCATGAACTAATGTTTCTTTAGAAGGAATCAGTATGGCAAACAAGATAAAGAAGCATGTTTGGGTTGCATCAAGTCCACCCCTCAAATTCATAATTAATGCATGGAGCAAACAAAAAGGCAATAAATATGTAAAAAATCCCAAGCATTGACTGTCCAATGTATTTAAAAGTCCTAAATGTATATAAACCTTCAAATGTGGAGGACCAATGCACTTCATTAGCCTTCCTCGTGTGGTTAGAAAGAGGACGAAATCTCACCAGGAAAGAAGTAAGAGGGAACCTGGAGACTATTTCAATATTATGGTATGGATATTTATAAATTAGACCTTTTGTTATTTACAGTCACTACCTAGGCACCCAACAAAGCATCTGGGAATGGTAAGAAATTGATAGCCAATAGGGATGAGCAACCAAAGGATATTGCATCTAGCCTCCAAGTGTCTCCCCATGATATTTATTACCAAGGGAAAAATAGTAACTTCATGAGAAACCCAACAGATACCACCTTGGTCAAGAGATCAAGGTCAACATCACCAAGAATAAGACACACCAACATCACGTACCCCTGATACGATGTACTGAGAAGGGCACAAAACATCACTTCTGTAGATTTCTTTTCCAAAATATATGACTTTATCACCAGAAAACATCAGACAGACCCAAACTGAGCAAAATGCTACACGATAACTGAATTGAATCCTTCAAAAATGTAAAGATCATGAAAAACAAGGAAGACGGGGGAACCATCACAGATTGGAAGAGATTGACAACATATGACAACTAAATGCAATGTGGGGTCCTGGAAAAGAAAAAAAAAGGGGTTAGTGGGAAAAATCAGTGAAAATAAAATAAGGTTTAAAAAAAGGTCTGTAAAAAATGATCTCCTATAGAAGGAATAATTTTATATTGGATATAAAATTATACAAATTTATATGGAATACTTTTTTGTACCATCAACATCAGCATTTGTAAATGATTTCCATAAGTAAAACATGTATCCAAATGTTTCATCTGTGTGACTGAAATTTATATTACAAATGTACATAAAATTTATTAGCAAATAATTGGTGAGGCTATGATCTCAATGCTCGCTTTGTCATGTAGGAGAGATTACCCCCCCATGTGTGAACTTGGAAACAGTGTACGTCAAGGTATGAAACCCGTTTTTATAATAGCTAAGGACTCAAGTACAATAAGAAAAATACTGCTGGGATGCCTGGGTGACTCAGTTGGTTGAGCGTCTGATTTCCCTTCAGGTTGTGATCTTGTGGTCCTGTTCGTGAGTTCCGGCCCTAGATCAGGCTCGCTGCTGTCAGTGTAGGGCCTACTTCGGATCCTCTGACCCCCTCTCTCTGCCCCTCCCCTGCTTGCGCGTGCGTGCTCTCTCTCTCAAAAATAAATAAAAACATCAACAAAAAAGAAATAAAAAAAGCAAAACCCACCAAACAGTACAGAACAGCTTACAAAGAAAAGACAAAGTCTGCTGTTCCTACCTTTGGTCCAGTCCCCAGACTTTGTGTGTGTGTGAGTGTGTGTGTGAGTGTGTGTGTGTGTGTGTGTGTGTGTGTGTGTGTGTTAAAAAACATATAACACAAAACTTACCATCTTAATCATTTTTAAGTGTACAGTCCAGTAGTGTTAACTATGTACACCCTGTTGTGTAACAGATCTTTAGAACTTTTTCATCTTGTGAAACCGAAACCCAACACTCATTGAACGAGTCTCCTTTTCCCCCTCTCCAGCTCCTGGTAACGACCATTCTATTCTGCTTCCTGTTTCTATGGGTCTGATTAGGCAAAGTTCTTCAAATAAGGGGATTCATACCTTATTCGTCTTTTTATGACTTGCTTATTTCGCTCAGCATTATATCCTCAAGTTTCATCCATGTCTTAGCCTATGATGGGACTTCATTCTTTTCAAGAATATTCTGTTACGCGGATGTACCACATTTCTTTCTCCATTCATCTGTCCGTGGGCATTTAGGTTGCTTCCACCTCTTAGCTATCGTGAATGATACTGTAATGAACAGAGGTATGCAAATATATCTTTGAGATCGTTTTTCAATTCTTCGGAACTATACCCAGAAGTGGGGATTGCTGGATCAGACGGGAATTCTATTTTTAACTTTTTTTAAAGTTTATTTTTATGTATTTTAAGGCAGAGAGAGAGAGCAAGTGGGGGAGGAGAGAGGGAGAGACAGAATCCCAACGCAGGGCTCGAACTCACAAACCTCAAGATCATGACCTGAGCCGAAGTCAAGAGTCGGATGCTTAACCTAATAAGCCACCCAGGTGCCCCTATTTTTAACTTTTTGAAGACCCTTCATACTGTTTTCCCTAGCATCCCAGACCTTTTTTAAAGTAAGTTTTACTGAGATGTAATTTACAGACCATACAATTCTAAAGGGTGCACTTCATTGGTTTTTAGCATATTCACAGAGGTTTGCAACTATTACCACAATCAGAACATTTTCATCAGCCCCAAAAGAAACCCTGTACATATTCTCTGTTATTCTCCAATTCTCCTGTCTTCCCCCCAGCCCTGGGCAACCACCAGTCCACTCTCTGTCTCTATGAATTTGCTTATTCTGGGCATTCCATCGAAACAGAGTCATACAAGGTGGGGTCCTTTGTAACTGGTTTCTTTCACAGTAGTTTTAGTCATTTGTGTTTTAGTTCTTTTGGAAATTAATCTCCATAATTCTAAATAATATAATTACATGTCTACAACATGACGAATTAACTCTAAATTATATTTATAGACTCCCCAGCGTGAAAAATGAGAATGTAGCTCACTTATAACACCGCTCTTATCATACCTCCCTCCTCCTCTTCTCAATTTCAGATAACTTTAAAAACCTTTTAGTTGGTTGATTGGTTACCCCAATAACTTTACATAATGTCTGTAATTATTTATTTGTCTTAGATAGCATTTATTTCCCAAGGTAGGATATTAGGCCTTTGTGCTCCTTTTTAAACAAACAAACAAACCTGATCTCTCCTCTTACATCACCCAAGATCTGACTGCTATAATTTTACCGTTGTGTACTCCAGCCTGATAACATATACATTCTGTTCTGGAATAGTCTTCTGAGAATGGCCTATAGGTTGATTATATAAATCAAAATCCAATAAAAAGCACTATCCTATTAGAATCATAGATGTTCACTGCAGAGACAAGTAATAGAATCTGATTACATTTTCTTGGTGGGTTTTCTGATTACATTCACTCAGTGTTAACATTCCTGTGCCATGGCAAGCAGGAATGTCGGTGTCAAATGGATTTCTTTTCTAATGCTCCACCAATGATTCCATTTGAGGAACACTTAGTTTGCTTTACATAACTGCTGTATTGCTTTTTTAAAAAAATAATTGCATTTATTTTTTTCCGACAGAATATACACCTTTACATTCTGAAATTATCCAACCCTTCAATAATGTTATCCATTACATGGAATACACTTTCTTCTAGAAGAGTCATTCTTACATCCTGTTCCCATTAGGATTGATTGCCCCATGGGCCTGGGGTACAACCATTATCTTGGGACTTCCTTTTAGTGCTCCCCCAGCTAGGACTTCCACTACTGGACCCCAGGACAGACTGACTTCTTCCCTCCTTAATTCTCTCCCTTCCTTCTCTCTTTCCCTTGGAGCACATCATCAGAAAGAGTGCTTGGCAAACAAATTTTCTGTGTGCCTGAAAATACCTTTATTTTGTTCTTATATCTGAATAAATTTCTCCGTTGGAATTAAATTGCTCTCAGAATTATGAAAATATTGTCTCTTGTGTTTTAGCATCAGTGTTGCTGGTGAGTTTGTTCTTTCATTGTAGTTTTTTTTTTCAGTTTTTTTTTTTACTTTGCTCATGAGAATGTGTAAAGTTTCGGGTCTTTTATCTTTCATTTTCTTTTGTTTTTATTTGAGAGAGAGAGAGAGAGAGAGCGCCAGTTGGGGAGAGGGGCAGAGAGAGAGAGAGAGAGAGAGAGAGAGAGAGAGAGAGAGAAATCTTAAGCAGGCTCCATGATCAGTGTGGAGCCCAGTGTGGGGCTTGATCCCACGACCCTGGGATCATGACCTGAGCTGAAATCAACAGTCAGCCGCTCAACCGACTGAGCCACCCAGGCACCCCATCTTTCATTTTCTTGACTATTTTTAATTTGGAGACATCTTGAGCTCTGAGAAACTGTCTTCTATTATGCCTTACATTATTTTCTTTCCTCCATTTGTTTGGTTCTCCTTTTCTCAAAAACCGTTAGTCAGATGTTGGCCTCCTGATCCTATCTTTTCTTTCACATTTTCTGAGTCTTCGTATAAAGGGAGATTTATTTTTCATCCTTTGAATTTTTATTTAGCAAAAAATAGTTTTTAATCTCTAAGAGCTCTTTCTTGATTTATTTAAAGATGGAAAATCTTCTTGAATCTCCTGGAGGATATGAATTGGAATTTCAAAATAGAATCCCCTTCCCATCCCTAAATCATTTCAGCTCCCTATCGAGGTCCCATTTGCTCATCCAGGGCCTTCTCTTTTTAGTTGTCGGATTCCTTCTAGATGCGGAGAACCTTCTTTATTTGCTCCTTTAAAGAACGAAGGAATACGTGAAGTTTTCTAGGCAGCTGGCAAGGGTTTCCCCAGCAGTTGGGCGGGTAAGTCAAGGTCCTCAGTGGGCCTTTCCTCTGAATGTAGAGGCTGGTGGTAGCAATTCTGGCGTGTGAGCACAGAGCAGTGGTGCACCGGGATGGAGGCTCACCCTGACTCACGAGAGTCAAGTGTGCACATCTCTTCCCATCCCCCACCTTCACACTTCAGGTGGGTGGCCTGATATCAGCCAGCGTGGGAGTCCTGATGCCAAGGAAATTGGCCAACGCTACTCATCAGGGCTGTTTTTCCTCCACAGAGAGCCCATTGTTAAATATTTGCCAACACATCACTGGTCAGGAAGGTTGATAGATAGGTTTCACTTTAGGAGTGTGTGGGTGGTGGGTTAATCAGCATTTTCCCAATGACCAATAGTATTGAACACTTTTCCATGTACCTGATAGCTATTTGTATATCTTCTTTGGGGAAATGTCTCTTAAAAGTTTTTTTTTAAATGTTTATTTTTGAGAGAGAGAGAGAGAGAGAGAGAGAGAGACTGAGCATGAGTGGGGGAGGGGCAGAGAGAGAAGGGGGCAGAATCCGAAGCAGGCTCCAGGCTCTGAACTGTCAGCACAGAGTCCAATGTGGGGCTTGAACTCATGAACGTCGAGATCATGACCTGAGCCGAAGTCAAACACTTAACTGACTGAGCCACCCAAGCACCCCAAAAGAAATGTCTCTTTAAACCTTCTGCCCATTTTTAAATTTGGGTGTTGGTCTTGTTATTGAGTTGTAAGGATTCTTTATATATTCTGAATACAAGTCCTTTTTTAAAAATATGATTTGCAAATATTTCTCCCCAGTATGCTGCTTATCTTTTAATTCTCTTTTGATAGGCAAAAGTTTTCAATTTTGTTAAAATTAATATCAATTTTTAATGGATCATGCTTTTGTTGTCATAGTTATTTATAGCTATTCTTCCCCCCCCAAGTTTTTATTTAAATTCTAGTTAGTTAATATTAATGGGTTTTCTTATCCTTTTCCAAGATCACAAAAATTTGGCATTACAGGGGCGCCTGGGTGGCTCAGTCAGTTAAGCGAATGACTCTTGATTTCAGCTCAGGTCATGATCCCACCATTTGTGAGATTGAGCCCTGCATCAGGCTCTGCACTGACCCACTTGGGATTCTCTCTCTCTGTCTCTGCCCCTCCCCTGCTTGCATGCACGCCCTCTGTCTTCTCAAAATAAATAAATAAACTTAAAAAACAAAGAAAAAAATTGCTATTACATGTTCTAAAAGGTTTCTATAATTCTTACATTTAGACGCATGATCCATATTTTAATCTCAGTGTATGGTATGAGGTAAAGGTCAAAGTTTATTTTTTGCATATGGATATCCAATTGCCCCATCACCAAATGTTGAAAAGATTATTCTCTCCCCCAGTAAACTGCCTTGGAATCTTTGTCAGAAAGCAATTGCTCATAAGTATGAGGCATCATTTCTGGACTTTCTCTTCTGTCTCATTGATCTATATTTCTATTCTTAATGCTAATGCCACACTCTCTTGATTACTGTAGCTTTATGGTAATCTTGAAATCTGGTAGTGCAAATGCTCCAACTTTGTTCTTCATTTCTAAGATGATTTTGGCTATCCCAGGCTTTCTGTATTTACAGATAAATTTTAGGGTCAGCTAAAACAGAGAGAGGAGAGGGGTGGGGAAGGGAACTAACTGGTAAGCATATCATTGTAAATACCAATAACATAATTTTTACATGTCAGATCATCTTAAAACCAAACGTTTTTCTGTTTCCTTTTCTGTTTTCTGTTTCAAATGATATAAAGTTGATTATTCACATTAAATTCTACAACTGGTTTCTGGTCCAAGATGGCAACTTAGGGAGACCCTGGCCTCACCTCCTCCACTGACAGACCAAATCTACATCTATTTATAGAGCAATTCTTCCCAAAGAAGAACTGAGGGCTGACATATTGAATTCTAACAAAAACCTACTATACTCAGTATTGTCCTCTGATATCTGCTCAGACTATATTGTGTAAATTTCTTTCTTAAAAAAGGAAAACACAGGGTGAATGGTATGAACCTAACAAGCCTGCAAAGCACTCACAATTGCCAGATGAATCAGCTTCCCCAAGGCACAAATCTTTGTACCAAGCAGGGAGAAAACTGCACACTCAGAAGGAAGCAAGTGTAGCAGAAGTAAGGTTGTAAATGAGTAATGTGATAGGAAGCGCTATTTTGTTACAAGGTTCATGATACATATTTCCTCCTAATGATTATCTAAGCCCCACAATCACAAAATTATATATAAAACATGTTTGTGAAAATGTCTTCTCTCTAAAAACTATGTCTTTCCAAAAGACCAATGCACTTTAGTGAACGATTTGAAGCTTTTCTTTGTGATGACAAGCTATCAAGAATAGCTTAATATGACCACGTGAGACTGTGTTTTGATTCTCACGTTCCACTACACGTGGCCCATGGACTTTGTGGACAGGAGGGGAGGAGACAAGACCATTGTTAGCTGGGGTGTTCAGTCTCCTCCAGGCCTTTAAATAATTTAACTCTTCATATGTGAGAAACTGCTGTTAAAGTCTTAATTTTCTACCTTTAAGAGCAAGGTTTTGTTTTCTTTGTTTTGAAGAAGTGGGCTAATGAATGATCACAAACTTGGTGACTCAAAACAACAGAGATTTAATCTCTGACACATCTGGAGACCGGAAGTCCAAAATCAAAGTGTCAGTGGATCCCCACTCCTGCAGGCTTGCAGGGAGGACCCTCCCTTCTCTCTTCCAGCTCTGGTGGCTGCCAGTGTTCCTTGGCTTGTGAGCACTGCACCCCAATCTGTGCCTCTGTCTTCACAATCTTCTCACAGTCTCTTCTCTGACTCTTTTTCTGTAGGTCCTCAAATTTCTTCTGCCTCACTTTTATGAGGATATGTGTGATTGCATTGTGGGCTTACCCTGGCAAACCAAGTCCGTTGTAACTCAATCACATCTGCCAAGATCTTGTTTCCATATAACTAACATTCATAATCTCCAGGGATTGGGACCTATTTTGGGGGAAGCCATTACTCTCCCTACCTCATCTACATATCTACTCTTTTTTTTTTTTTTACGGTTGCTGGTCAGCCTCTGAATCCCCCACTTCCTTTGGGCAAGGTCATTGGTAGAACATGCAGCAACTGAGACATCACCTCAGTGACACGTGACAGGGGTTGCCACATGTGGCATGACGGATATGGTCTCAGGCTCAGTCAGTGGCAAGGAAAAGTCATTCTAGGTGCCATACTGTGTGACTGTGGAATTGGGCTGAATTGATGAAGACTGGGACCCGCTATTCTCTGAAGCTGGAGATGCCACTGACATTTCCAGAGTGCAAAATATTTACAGGGTAAATGTATTGGACAGTTGTTCCTCAAAAAATGTATTTGCACATTTGTGCCCGTGTGTATGTGTGTGCATTCCACACTCAGGCCGACCACAGAATTTGCAGGGCCTGGTACAAAATGAAAACACAGTGCCCCCTGTTCAAAAGGCAGGACGCAAGTGCTATGGAAGGTACTGAAACATATAGCCTTTTCCTTCCTCCATGGTGTCTGTCTTGACTCGTCATACTGTTTATTTGCTACGTAATGTGATTTGAAGGAAAGAAATTTAATTATTAGCAAGAATTTTATTGTTCCTCTTTATATATGTGATGTCAGCAAATGTCAGTGCATCTAACTCATATGCTGAATCATCAAAAACTACATCATTTGCATTTCATAGCTCATAAACATGTATCTATTTTGTTCTCACCAGAACAGTGGCAACACTGCATGAAACCAACTCAACTGTTTTTATTTCACGTCTTGACACCCATGTTCTACCAACACTGATGTGGAAGGAGGCCTGAAATGATGAGGAATTGTAGGTAGCCCTTTCTTTCTTTTCCCCTCTGTATGGTCATCTTTTTTTTTTGAATGTTTTTATTTATTTTTGGGAGAGACAGGATGAGTGGGGGAAGGGGCGGGGGGGGGGGACAGAGAAGGACAGACGATCCAAAGTAGGCTCTGTGCTGACAGCGGTGAGCACAATGTGGGGCTCGAACTCACGAACCATGGGATCGTGACCTGAGCCGAAGTGGGACACTCAACCGACTGAGCCACCCAGGTGCCCCTGTCATCATCTTCAATAGAAGTCACTGGCTAACACAGGGAATTAACACATGTCTAAGAAAGGATACGATAGGGTTCCTTGGTTGTGTTTCTTAGAACACCATTGCCTTCGTTCTGCACTGGAAGCACCTTCTCCTTGGAGACGGAAGTGTGGCCTCCTGGGGCTGTCACACCCCTGCTTCCTCAGTCATGGACGTCCCCCATTACCTTGTGCTCACTGTGGGTCTCACTGGACTCCCACACATCCCGGGTCTGCCAGAATCCTGTGCTCTTGGGGCATCGTGAACATTCTATGCCAACTGGCAGCAAGGAAAGGCGGCAGACGAGGCACACGAGTGCATCTCCACCTGCTCACGCATGTGCTCCAGCGCTCCATCAGACGTCACTTAGGAAACGCAAATGCAAAGATAAAATTATTAAGCATTTCAAGATGGTGACAGCAGAGCATTAAACGAAGTACGGGGCCGTTCTGAGCTCAAGGCCCCGGGTGACTGCGCAGGTCGTATGCCCGTAAAGCCAGCTCTGGTTTTATTTGCTTTCACAAAGTATTAAACAATGTTTAAGGGCTGATGGTTCAGTTTAAGTACTTTTATACCCACCCCCAGCCCCAAACTTACTAACATCACTGTAGGTAACACACTGGACGTCCCTCAAGCTCTGGAGTCAGACACACCTGACTTGGCATCTCAGGTTTGTTGCTTATTGTGTGTGTAAGCGGGCAGCCACAAGGGATCAAATGCAGATAATGACATTGAAATCATGGCCGTGCTGTAGGGATTAAAGGCATAACACTTAAAATGCCTAGTCCTAAGAGTCCCACAGAACAAGGAAGCGTTCAAAAACGGGAGCAGTTTTTATCATAAAGGGGGAGAATGACTTGGGTAAGCATCATGGCCTGCTCGTCCAGGACGAGTGACCCGCAAACCCAGGCCTGATTCCAGTTTCATCAAGCAACAGCTGTGTGAACTTGGTTAAGTCGCTTCACTCTTCAGGTGTGAGTCCCTTACCTGAAAGACTGTGACACGACCTAGCTCATCAAGTCATAGCGAAGTTTAACTGAGATGTTATATATGGAAGTGCTCCGTAAAATGTCATCAAATGTTAGTCACTACTTGGCAGACTGACCCATTTGTCAAGTTACAGTGGGTGCGGATCATGAGAGAAGCTTTACTGACTCTCCACAACCTTGCCCTCTTTCCCTGAGACCTACCAGTTGTGTCCTTTCTAGCTTCTCAAGTCTCAAAATGTTACATTCTGGTCCATCCCTTTTCTCTCATATTTGTTTTAGCCTCGATTTTATTTTTACATATATTCAGTGCCCACCATATACGCTTTTGCCATAATGTCCCAGTGACCTTTTGGTGAATAGATGTCATTCACTGATAATTCCTGAAGGGTTCATGGGAACAATGTTCCCCCAAAATATTCTTCTAGCAAGATGAATTGTGTCACTTCAGTGGGGACGATATAAAGCCATAAAGCATACTTTCCCTTCAAGAGTTTTTGACTAGAAGAAAAATAGCTTCCATTAACTCAGTGTGTTACTGATCTCTGAAAACAAGATCTTCTGGAACAGACATTAGAGTGTTTTATTACTTTGGGGGTTCTACTCTCTGAATCTTCTACGCTTAAGCAACAAGATCAACACAGTGGACCAGAAACTCAAAGGATACGTTTTACTCTTGATTTTATTGAGCTGATAAGTCCAGAGAAAAAAGCTGTTCTCTGCACGGAAGTTTTCTTATCTGTAAAACAGACCAAATAATGCTCATTTCTCATCGTCTGGGAGACTGTGTCCTAAGGTCCTAGTGTGTTACTGTCAGTGAGATCGGAGTGGGTCTGCGCAGATTAGATATGCATGAACTCTCCCTTCCCTAGTCTATTTACTGAGGTGTGTTTGCTCTCCACAGTAAGTACACTGGGAGATTCTCTTTTTAATCACATCAGCTATTTCTCTAAACCTGGTAACCGAGAAGACCTAACATCTTTCCTGAAGGTAAGAAACTCACTCCCACATTATCAGCAAAATCAAGTGGACAATTTTTGTTTTTCAGATGAATGCAAAAGTAATACGTTTTCACTACAGTTTTTCTTTTTGAAAATTCTGACAAGTATATAGGAAAAAAATCTAGAGATAGCTAGTGTTCATATTTTATTGCATTTCTTTGCAGACTTTTTCTTTACACATAAATAAGCTTACCAACACTACATGTTTTATAACTCATATGTGTTTTATAATCTATTTTCACTCAACCTTATGAAATTTTTCCTTGTCACAACGTTGTCTTAAAATGATTTTTTAGGGGTGCCTGGGTGGCTCAGTCAGTTAAGTGTCCAACCTTGGCTCAGGTCATGATCTTGCGGTTCGTGAGTTTGAGCCCCACATCGGGCTCTGTGCCGACAGCTCAGAGCTGGGAGCCTGCTTCTGATTCTGTGTGTGTGTTTCTCTCTCTGCCCCTCCCCTGCTCACACTCTGTTTCTCTCTCTCTCTCAGAAATAATATAAACATTAAAAAAATGCTTTTTAATGTCTGCAAGTACTTCATTGTAAATAGGTACCATAATTAACTTATTCTCTTGAGCGGGTAGGGGCTTTAGGTTGGTTTCTTGTTTGGGGCTATTTTATTTACTTAAAAAAATTTTTTTTAACATTTATTTATTTTTGAGATACAGAGAGAGGCAGAGCATGAGCAGGGGAGGGGGAGAGAGAGAGGGAGATACAGGATCTGAAGCAGGCTCCAGGCTCTGAGCTGTAGGTTAGCACAGAGTCCGACGTGGGGCTCAAACCCATGAACTGCGAGACCAGGACCTGAGCTGATGTTGGATGCTCAACTGACTGAGCCACCCAGGCTCCCCTTGTTTGGGGATATTTTAATAACATGGTAATAAGCACTCTAGTACAGGAATATTTGTGTGTCTCTCCAATGACTTCTCCAGTATAAGTTCCTAGAACTTGGAATTTCTTGGCAAAGGGAAGGAAAGCAATTTTAGGCCCTCTGTACACATTGCCAAGTTGCCTTCCGGAAACACTCTTGTCTCCCCAGCAGTGGGTGAAAGTAATGAGCCAAATGTATTGAATATGAAAAAAACAATCTTATAAACATCAGAAGAATATTCCATGTCAATACTATTTTAGAGGATCCGTTTCCAAGATTGCTATCGGCACCTGCTGACAAGAACGGCCCAGGCAGCATTTTATAGGTCATGGGCCACTGGTCCACCACGTGCAAGTACACATCCACTCGCCTGAGGAAACTTCTTCTGTGGCTGGGGCCGGGGGGGGGGGGGGGTGGGCTGCTGCCATCCGCCTGCTTTCTTTCTTATCCCCATCCCATCCTCTGACATCTGAGCTTGCACCCATCTGCCACCCTCCACTTGCCCTGAAGGTGCAGGTCTCACAGTATTTTATAACGATTTGTGCAACACACACAGCCACGTCTACATGTGTCCTCAGATCCGGGTCTCAGGCTGGTAATCTCAGGGCAGTTGGTAAAGTAGTCATTGGTTATTGTTTGCTGTAACAACATGTGAGTCAGAATGAGGAAGGGAGTCCTGGATGGGAGGACTTCAGGAGGAATCCATGTGTGCTCTTCAGTCTCGGGAGCATGTTTTTAAATAAGAGAAGGGCAGACGGACCACACATGGGGCTGAAGGGGAGCATGTAAGCAAGGTATCTCTAAACCTCAGTTTTTTCCATCTATACACAGAGAAAATTATCTTTCTGGGTTATTGTAAAGAGGAGAGGTAGTCTATGTTCAGTGTGTGGAATAAAACAAGGGCTATATAGCTACCCCTCTCTCTTTCTATCTGTATCTAGAACTCTATCGGCAGAAGCTTCAGATGTACAGCTTTATAACTCGACATCTGCACGCACTACAAAGCGATTGCCACCACAAATCTAGTTACCATCCGTAACCTTATAGTTGACCCCCCTCATTCATTTTGCCCATTCCTCAACCCTCTTCCCCTATGGTAACCACTAATTTGTTTTCTGTATCTATGAGTTTGTTTTGTTTTATTTTGTTTTTTCGTTTGTTTGTTTGTTTTTAAGATTCCACATATGAATGAGATCGTAAGATACTTGTCTTTCTCTGTCCGACATGTTGCGCTTAGCATAATACCCTCAAGGTCAACCCATGTTATCACAAATGGTCAAGATTTCATTGTTTTTTATCATTGTATATATACCACCTCTTCTTTATTTGTTCATCTATCAATGGACACTTAGGTTGTTTTCATATCTTGGCTATTGTAAATAATGCTGCAGTGAACAAGAGGGTGCACACATCTTTTGGAATGTATTTTCATTTTCTTTGGGTAAATACCCAGAAGTGGAATAGCTGGGCCATATGGTAGTTCTATTCTTCATTTTTTTGAGGAATTTCCATAATGTTCTCCATGGTGGGTACACCAACTTACATTCCCACCAGTAGTGGATGAGGGTTTCCATTTGTCCACATCCACTGTGTTACTGATCTCTGAAAACAAGGTTTTCTGGAACAAACGTTAGAGTATTCTATTACTTTGGGGATTCTACTCTTTGAATATCATACACACAAGCAACAAGGCCAATAACAATACTTGTTATTTCTTGTCTTTTTGATAATAGCCAATCTGACAGGTGTGAGATGATATCTCATTATGGTTTTGATATGCATTTTTCTAATAATTAGTGATGCCAGCCTTTTCATGTGCCTATTAGCCAGTATAAATCTTCTTTGGAGTATAGCTACTGTTTGTTTGTATGTATGTATGTATGTATGTATGTATGTATGTATTTATTTATTTATTTATTAAAGTTTTCATTTTATCACCCAGTGCTTAGCATAAGGTGCCCTCCTTAATCCCTATCACCTATTTTACCCATCCCCCCACCCATATCCTCTCTGGTAACCATCAGTTTGTTCTCTAGAGTTAAGAGTCTGTTTCTTGGTTTGTCTCTCTCTTTCTCTTTTCTTGCTTTGTTTCTTAAATTCCAAATCATATGGTATTTGTCTTTCTCTGACTGACTTATTTCACTTAGCATTTCACCCTCTAGGTTCATCTACATCATTGCAAATGGCAAGGTTTCACTCTTTTTTAAATAAGGTTTTAAAAAAATTTTAATGTTTGGGGCGCCTGGGTGGCTCGGTTGGTTAAGCGTCCGACTTCGGCTCAGGTCATGATCTCATGGTTAGTGAGTTTGAGCCCCGCGTCGGGCTCTGTGCTGACCGCTCAGAGCCTGGACCCTGCTTTGGATTCTGTGTCTCCCTCTCTCTCTGCCCCTCCCCTGTTCATGCTCTGTCTCTCTCTGTCTCAAAAATAAATAAATGTTAAAAAAAATTTTAATGTTTAATTTTACTTATTTTTGAGAGTGAGAGAGACAGTGCAAGCAGGGAGGGGCAGAGAGAGACACACACAGAATCCAAAGAAGGCTCCAGGCTCTGAGCTGGCAGCACAGAGCCCAACATGGGGCTCGAACCCATGAATCATGGGATCATGACCTGAGCCAAAGTCAGATGTTTAACTGACTGAGCCACCCAGGTGCCCCAAGATTTCACTCTTTTTGATGGCTGAGTGATATTCCATTTTATATATACACACCACATCTTCTCTATTCATGCATCAGTCAGTGGACACTTGGGCTCTTTCCATAATTTGGCTTAATAGATAATGGCTTTATAAATACTGGGGTGCATGTATTCCTTTGAATCAGTGTTTTTGTATTCTTTGGGCAAATACCTAGTAGTGTGATTGCTGGATGATGAGGCAGTCTATTTTTAACTTTCTGAGGAACCTCCATACCGTTTTCCAGAGTGGCTGCTCCAGTTTGCATTCCCTCCAACAGTGCAAGAGGGTCCTGTTTCTCCATATCCTTGCCAACACCTGTTATTTCTTGTGTTTTAGCTATTATGACAGGTGTGAGGTGGTATCTCATTATAGCTTTCTTTGACTTACATTTCCCTGATGATAAGTAATGATGGGCATCTATTCATGTGTCTGTTGGCCATCTGTATGTCTTTTTGGAGAAATGTCTATTCATGTCTTCTGTCCATTTTTTAAATTGGATTATTTGGGTTTTTTTGGTTGTTGAGCTGTATAAGTTCTTTATATATTTGGGATACTAACCCTCTATTGGATATGTCATTTGCAAATATTGGTAGGTTGCCTTTTAGTTTTGTTGATTGCTTCCTTTGCTATGCAGAAGCTTTTTATTTTGATGTAGTCCCAATAGTTTAGTTTTGCTTTTGTTTCCCTTGCCTCAGGACACATGTCTGGGAGAAAGTTACTACAACTAATGACAAAGAACTTGGTGCTTGTGTTCTCTTCTATGATTTTTATGGTTTTATGTCTCACATTTAAGTCTTTAGTCCATTTTGAGTTTATTTTTGTGTATGGTGCAAGAAAGTGGTCCAGTTTCATTCTTTTGCACGTGGCTGTCCAGTTCCCAACACCACTTGTTGAAGAGACTGTCTTTTTCCCATTGGATAGTCTTTCCTGCTTTGTCAAAGGTTAATTGACCATATAATTGTGGGTTTTTTCTGGATTTTCTATCCTGTTCTATTTATTGATCTCTGTGTCTATTTTTGTGCCAGTACCATACTGCTTTGATTACTACAGCTTTGTAATATAACTAGAAGTCCATATTGCTTTGATGCCTCCATTTTTGCTTTTCTTTAAGATTTCTTTGGCTATTCAGAGTCTTTTGTGGTTCCATACACATTTACGATTGTTCTAGTTCTGTAAAAAATGCTGTTGGTATTTTGATAGGAATTACATTAAATGTGTAGGTTGCTTTGGGTAGTATGGACATTTTAACAATATTTGCTCTTCCAATCCATGAGCATGGAATATCTTTCCTTTGTGTATTTTCAATTTCTTTCATCAGTGTTTTACAGTTTTTTTAATTTTAATTTTTTTAGTGTTTATTCATTTTTGAGAAAGAGACACAGAGTATTAGTGGGGGAAAGGTAGAGAAGGATGGAGACAGAATCTGAAGCAGGTTCCAGGCTCTGAGCAGTCAGCACAGAGACTGATGCAGGGACTCGAACTCACGAGCCATGACAGCATCACCTGAGCTTAAGTTGGACACTATACTGACTGAACCACCCAAGCGCTCCTGTGTTTTACAGTTTTCATACAGCGTTTTGGTCAGGTTTATTCCTCAGTATCTTTTTATTTTTGGTGTAATTGTAAATGGGATTTTTTTCTTTCCTTGTTTTTAAAGTTTATTTATTTATTTTGAGAAGACAGAGACAGCACAAGTGAGGGAGGGGCAGAAAGAGAGGGAGAGAGAGAATTCCAAACAGGCTCTGTGCTGTCAGTGCAGAGGCCTATGTGGGGTCTGAGCTCATAAAACTGTGAGATCATGACCTGAGCCAAAACCAAGTTGGATGCTTAACCAACTGAGCCACCCAGGTGCCCCAAATGGGATTATTTTTTTAAATTTCTCTTCCTGCTGTTTCATTGGTGGTGTGTAGAAATGCAACAGATTTCTCTATATGAATTTTGTATCCTGCGACATTACTGAATTCACTAATCAGTTCTAGGAGCTTTCTGGTGGAATCTTTCAGGCTTTCTATATCTAGTATCATATTGTCTGCAAATAGTGAGTTTTACTTCTTCTTTACTGATTTGGATACCTTTTATTACTTTTTGTTGTCTGATTGCCATGGCTAGGACTTCTGGTGCTATGTTGAATGAAAGTGGTGAGAGTGGACATCTATATTTTGTTTCTGACCTTAGGGGAAGGGCTCTCAGTTTTCATTCATTGAGGATGATGTTAGCTGTGGGTGTTTCATACACAGCCTTTATTATGTTGAGGTGTGTTCCCTCTAAACCTACTTCATTGAGGGTTTTGATCATGAATGGATGTTGTTCTTTGTGTCAAATGCTCTTTCTGCATCTATTGAAATATCATATGATTTTTTTTAATCCTCTTATTGTTGTGATGTGTGACATTGATTGGTTTGCAAATATTGAACCACCTTTACATCCCAGGAATAAATCCCACTTGATCATGGTGAATGATTTGTTTAAATGTATTGTTGGATTCAGTTTGCATTTGTTGAGGGCTTTTGCATCTATCTTCATGAGAGATATTGGCCTGTAGTTCTCTTTTTTTGTGGTGTCTTTTTTTTTTAAGTTTATTTATTTATTTTGAGAGAGACAGAGCACATGAGTGGGAAAGGAACAGAAAGAGAGAGAGAATCCCAAGCAGGCCTTGTGCCATCAGCACGGAGCCTGATGCGGGACTCAAACTCAGGAACCTGTGAGATCATGACCTAAGCCAAAATCAAGAGCCAGATGCTCAACCGACTGAGCCACCCAGGTACCCCGTTTTGTAGTGTCTTTATCTGGTTTTAGTATCAGGATGATACTGGCCTCATAGAATGAATTTGCAAGTTTTCCTTCCTTTTCTAATTTTTGGAAAAGTCTGAGAAGAATAGGTATTAATTCCTCTTTAAATGATTGGTAGAATTCATCTGTAAAGCCATCTGTTCCTGGACTTTCATTTGCTGGAAGTTTTTTTTGTGTGTTTTTTTTAAATTACTGATTCAATTTCTTTGCTGGAAATCAGTCTGTTTAAATTTTCTTTTTATTCCTGCTTCAGTTTTGGTAGGTTATATGTTTCTAAGAATTTATCCATTTCTTCTAAGTTGCCCCATTTGTTGGCATATAGTTTTTTCCTAATATTCTCTTATAATTGTTTGTATTACTGTGGTGTTTGTAGTTATTTCTCCTCTGTCACTTGTGATTTTATTTTTTAGGGTCCTTTCTCTTTTTTTCCTGATAAGTCTGGGTAGGGGTTTATCAATTTGATTTTTTTTTGCAAAGTACCAGCTGCTGGTTTCATGGATCTGTTCTGTTTTTAGTTTCTATATCATGTATTTTTGCTCTAATATTATTCTCTTTCTTCTGTTGGTTTTAGGTTTTGTTTGTTGTTATTTTTTTTTAGCTCCTTTAGGTAGAAGGAGATTTTTTTTTCTTCTTGAAGTATACCTCTATTCCTATAAACTTCCCTCTCAGAACTGCTTTTGCTGTGTCCCAAAGGTTTTGAACCATTGTGTTTTCATTGTCATCTGTTTCCAAGTATTTTTAACTTTTCCTTTGACTTCCTCATTGACATATTCCTTGTTTAGGAGCATGTTATTTAACTTCCCCATATTTGTGGTCTTCCCAGATTTTTTCTTGAGGTTGACTTCTAGTTTCATAGTGTTATGGTCAAAAAACATGCATGGTATGACTTCAATATTTTTTAATTTGTTGAGACTTGTGTTGTGGCCTATATGTGCTCTATGCTGGAGAATGTTCCTTAAGCACTTGAAAAGAATGTGTTTTCTGATGTTTTATGTAGTGTCCTGAATATATCTGTTAAATACATCTGGTTCAGTGTGTCATTTAAAACCACTGTTTCCTTGTTATTTAGATGATCTGTCCATTAATGTAAGTGGGGTATTAAAGTCCCCTACTATCATTATGTTAATATCAATTAGTTGCTTTATGTCTGTTATTAACTGGTTTATGTATTTGGGTGCTTCCATATTGGGTGCATAAATATTTATAATTGTTATATCTTTTTGTTGGATTGCCCTCCTTATTATTATATAATGTCTTTCTTTTTCTCTTGTTACAGACTTTATTTTAAAGTTGATTTTGTCTGATATAAATACTGCTATTCTGGGTTTCTTTTGACATCCATTTGCATCATAGCTATTTCTCCATCCCCTCATTTTCAATCTGCAGGTGTCTTTAGGTCTGAAATGAGTCTCTTGTAGGTAGCATATACATGGGTCTTGGTTTTTGTATCCATTATGTCACTCTAGAGTTTTTGATTGGAGCATTTAGTCTATTTACATTTAAAGTAATTATTGATAGGTATGTATTTATTGTCATTTTATTATTTGTTTTGTGGTTGGTTTTGGAGATTTTTCTCTGATCCTTTCTTGTCTTTCTTTCATGGTTTACTGGTTTTCTTTAGTGGTATATTTGGATTTTTCTCTCTTTATTCTTTGCATATTTATTAGTGGGTTTTGATATATGGTTACCGTTAGGTTTATATATAACCTCTCCTGCATATAACAATCTATATTAAGTTGATGGTCTTTTAAGTTTGAATCTATTCTTTAAAGATTTTTATTTTTTTTATTTTTTTACATTGATTTATTTTTGAGAAACAGAGTGAGACAAAGCGTGAGCAGGGGAGGGGCAGAGAGAGAAGGAGACACAGAATCTGAAGCAGGCTCCAGGCTCTGAGCAAGCGGTTAGCACAGAGCCTGATGCGGGGCTTGAACCCACAAACTGTAAGGTCATGACCTAAGCCGAAGTCGGACGCTCAACCGACTGAGCCACCCAGGCGCCCCTGAATCTATTCTTTATTCCTGTCTTCCCCATGTTTTAGGTAAATGTTGTCATATTTTACATTCTTTTATCGTGAGTTCTTTGACTTATTTTTTACAGAAATATTCATTTTTATTGCTTTTGTGTTTCCTACCTTTATACTGTCACTTTTGGTCTCTCCTTTACATTCAAAGTGTTGCTTTTAATATTTCTCACAGGGCTGGTTTAGTGGTCATGAACTCTTCAGGTTTTGTTTTCTGAGCAACTCCTTCTCTCTCTTTCTATAATTAATGATAGCCTTGCTGGAAAGAGTGTGCTTGGCTGCAGATTTTTGCCATTCAGCACTTTGAATATATCATGCCACTCCCTTCTGGACTGGAAAGTTTTGCTGAAAAATCCCCTGCTACCCCTATGGGTTTTCCCTTATATGTTACTGTCTTCTTTCATCTTGCTGCTTTTAATATCTTTTCCTTATCACTATATTTTGCCAATTTAATCACAATATATCTTGGTGTGGATCTGCTTTTGTCATTTTGTTGGGGGCTCTCTGTGTCTCCTGGATTGGATATCTGTTTCCTTTTCCAGATTCAGGAAGTTTTCAGTTATTATTTATTTAAATAATAACTGTGATTCCTACAATATGAGTGTTATTACATTTGATGGAGTCACTGAGTTCCCTAAGTCTATTCTCACTTTGCATAATTCTTTTCTCCTCCCTATTTGTTCAGCTTGATTACTTGATTACTCTGTCTTCTAGGTCATTAATTTATTCCTCTGCTTCTTCCAGTCTGCTGTTCTTTCCCTGTGTCAAGTGTGTTTCTCATTTAGTTTATTGAGCCCTTTAGCTCTGCTCTGTTATTCCTTACCTCTGTGTTAATGGTCTTACTCACGTCTTCAACTCTTTTTTTTTTTTCTTTAAGTCCGGTTAGTATCCTTATGATCATTGCTTTAAATTCTCTATCAGGCATATTAATTACATCTGTTTCACTTAGATCTCTGGCCATGACCTTGTCTTGTTCTTTCATTTGGGACAAATTCTTCTGTTTTCTCATTTTGTCTAAGTCTCTGTGTCTGTTTCCCTCTGTTAGGAAAGTCGGTTATATCTCCTGTTCTTGAGGGTAATGGCTTTATGAAAAAGAGGCCCTGTAGTGCCCTACAGTGTAGCCTCCCCTGTTCCCCAGGGCCTGGTGCTTCCAGGAGTGTCTCCAATGTGTTCTGTGTGTGCTCTACTGGTGTGTCCCAGCTGCTTTATCCTTCAGGTCAGTTGTCTGTAGAGGTACTCTTTGCCTGCTGTGGGCAGTGTTTGGTCCCTGGTCTGAATGTGGCATGTTTTAACTAGGTGTGCCCTGGTCTGCTTGTGAAATGAAACCTGTCACTGCCACCACCAGAACCAAGGCCTCCCAAAACTCCCAGGTTAGGAGACACAGTCAGGGGTTTGGGTTGGTCTTCTGGGGGAGGAGGCCCACTATACTGGGATTGAAGCAAGTGTGACTGGGAAGGGCGGTTCTTCTGGAGTGTGGTGGGTGAGGCTTGGTGTAAGCAAGTTAGGTAGTGAATGTTGGTGTTCCACTGGTTCCCACGGGTGACTCTGTGTTTATACTGAGGGGTGGAGGAGGGAAATGGCACTGGCCAGTTCCTTTGTTCCTGGAGGGGTCTCTCCATGAATGCTGCTTCTCACAACACATTCCAGGATGAGAAACTAGCTTCCCCACTATGTGCCCTAGGCATTCATCATATCACTGTTTCCATGCTGTATGTGTGTGGGCTGTTTGCCCTGCATTTTCTCCAAGAACAGCCTCAGTGCCTCTGAGCTCTCCCAGAGCCAAGCACACTGACCTTTAAAACTCCAGGTTTAAGCCTTACTGGTTGCAAGAACTCATGAAATTCAGGCCCTCTCACTTTCCAAGCCAATTGCTATGGGGATTCCTCTTCCCAGTGTTGACTCCCCTGTGTGTTAATCTGTCTCTCACCCTTCTCTGTGACCACAGCTCCCTCCCTATGGCAGTGACCATGATACTTTTCTCTCCCAAGCTGTGTTTCCACACTTCCTATCTTCTTTGATGTGGCCTCTTCTCTACCTTTAGTTGTGGAGTTTGTTCTGCCGGTCTTCAGATAGATTTCTGGGGTATTTAGGATGATATGATAGGTATCTTGTTGTGTTCGTGGGATAAGGTGAGCCTAGGGTCCTCCTATTCCACTGTTATCTTCTCCTCCTTGACTATTGCTAGTATTTTTAATCATTATTATTAGTCAAGTGACTCTGGGATGTCCAGAAATGCAAGTGTAGAATCTAAATTGAGTTCACACCAGCTCTCAGAGGAACTGAACATCTGCCTGTCCTTTTGCCAACTGCATTTCGTCAAACCTAAGATGCCAACTATTGCAGGAGACTGCATGGATCACTGAGGAAGAAATACACTACAGTTAAACCAGGACCCAGGCTTTCTTATCATTGGATGTATGAGTCATCCTGATTTTAGAGATGTTTAAATGGCAAAATGTGTGTCTTAAAATCAGTGAGAGCTGGTTCACTGTGTTTTACTAGATAATCTTTGTGATGTTTGGACTCTGAGGCAGGGAGCTGGGGAAAAAGATGGGCATAGGCAGGTGAGAAGACTCTGAGCATAAAGCCAGGACAAGAGGATGGGAGCAGGAAGGACTGGGTGGTTTTTAATATTTCACACATGCATGAATGTGCCTGAGCTGCAAGCTATGTTTCCCAATGATGAGAAGGCTGGGTGCTCACAGATGGGGCGTAAGAGGCTGTCAGAACATTTTGTCTTAAACTTTCTGACTTTTAAACTGTCCTAGAGTGTCTCTAACTTTTGAAATGCATTTTACCACTTTTTGGGGGAGACTTCAGGGAATACAGATTTTACACTCCAGTGCATAAAAAAATACCCTGAGGATTAGTTCTTTTGTTCAGAAATATTTACTGAACATCCATTATGTGAGTCACCTTGAAAACAAGAGGCCCTTCCTCTCATAGAATTTACAGTCACACAAGAATGACAAGTTTTGCACATTAATGAGGGACTTTTTGTGTTCAAAGAGGCACATGAAGAAGAGAAAGCTGCGTATGACACCACTTAGCACATGGGATCTTAAGCGTGTGGGCCCTAGAAACAATTTCCATCACTTACCAGCTTTGGGATCTTGGACACCCAGCTTTGTGGGGGCTCTGTGTCTCAGTTTTCTCATCTATAAAATGAGGCTTCAGATAAACTTACGTCATTTACAAAATAAAAAATTAAATAAAAAATTAACTTATGTCTTAAAATTACGGTGAGGACTCAATGAGTTAGTAAATGATTGCAGGTTATGCATACTTACTAAACGTTCATTATTATAAGTTAGAAGGCATTATCCAAAATTTCTTTTTAAATATTAAAATTCAAAAGGGTATAAGAGAGTGTATATTCTTCCTCCCATTCCTATTCCTCAGCTACCCACTTCTTCTCCCAACAGCCAAACTGTCTTCCAGAGGTAATTTAAGTACATATACGTAAATGATAGCACATATTATACAAGTGGGAGCATACTTTACACATCATTCTGGACCTTGGTTTTTTAAACTTAAAAATTTATCTCAGATAGATTTTTTTCCAAGTCATTATCTTTCCAAATCAGTACACATAGAAGTTTCTTCTTTTTTTTTTTTTTTTTTGGTGGTATTGAATTTTTTCTGTTTCATGGATGTATCATAAATTACCTTACAAACTCCTTTAAAAGATCATTAATTCATTCCTCTGCAACCAGTACTCTTTAAAAGGGTACCTTTTAGAAAATAATAAAACACTTTATTTCAAGCTGGGAGAATTTTTATTGTCTTATACTCTTAAATTTTAATATTCAAAAAAGAAATTGTGGTTACCTTAACTATGTGGCAATAAATTAAAAATATATATGAAATGGCCAATTCCAGAAAAATAGAAATGACATATGGATCTCAGGATAAAAACTAGAACTCAGAGTTGCTACAAAATATTATTTAAAATGTCCAATTTTCAATAAAAAAATATGGAGCAGGCAAAGAAACAGGGAAGTATGACCTCATATTCCAGAGAACACAGTCAATAGAAATTAACTCTGAATGGGTTCAAATACTGGATTTTGTAGAAAAATACTTTGCAGCTACTATAATTGTGTCCAAAAAATTAAAGGAAACCATGTGTAGAGAACTGAAGGAAAATATGTGGCTGGTGACTTAACAAATAAGAAACATAAAGACAAAGAAATTGAAACTATAAAAAAGAACCAAATGGAAATCCTATAGATGAAAAGAACAATAACCAAAATGAAAAAGTCACTAAATGGGCTCAACAATAGATTTTAGATAGCTAGATCTAGCAAAACAATTCTTAAAAAAATGAAGGCATTAAAAAAAAGTCCCCAGTTAAACAAAGACTGAAATAATTTGCTGCTAAGAGACCTGCCTTACAAGAAATACTGAAGGAAGTCCTTCCGGCTGAAAGGAAGTGACTCCAGATGGTAATTCAAAAGGATGAAAAGTACTGGGAATGGTCCATTTATGGGTAAATACAGAAGACTGTATGAGTAGATTTCTTTAATTTTCTGCTCTAATCTCTTTAAGAAAACATAAAATTATATAAATCAATAAGTTGTATTGTTTGGTTTGTAACATTTATAGATATAATATAAAGATAATAATATAGTGTCAGTATGTTTTTGCAATAGAAATTGCAAAAAGGAGGGAAAGAAATGAAACTACATTTGAACAAAGTTGCTATATTTTACTGGTATTAAGTCAGTATTCACCGACAGCAGATTTTGCTTACTGTAATTCCTAGAGCGACTTCTTAGAAAAAAACTTAAAAAAAAAAAAATATATATATATGTAAAAATAAATTAAAAAAATCTTAAACTACATAGTTATGAAATCAACAGAGGAATTAAATAATATGCTAAAACATTGTTTAACACAAAAGAAAGCAATAAAAGATGGAAAGAGGGACAAAAAAGAACATGAGACATATAGAAAACAAATAGTAAAATAGCAGATGGAAATCCAGCCACATTAATAACCATATTAATGGGAATTGACTAATTAGGCCAGAGATTATCAAGTTGAATTAAAAAAAAACCAAGATCCTGCTGTCTGTTGTTTAGAAGAGTCACATTTTATATTAAAATCACAAATAGGTTCAAAGGAAAAGAATGAAAAAAATATATGCTTTGGAAAATGAGAAATAAAAACATAAGAAAGCTGGAATGGCTATATAAAAATCTGACAAAATAAATCAAATATTAGCAGAGACAAAAAGGGGCATTTCATTATGATAAAAGGATCACTATAATAGGAACATATAATAATTGTAAATGTATACACATTTAATCACAGTTCTAAAATGTATGAAGGAAAAACTAATCAAATTGAATAAAATAGACAATTGAACAAGTATTGTTCAAAACTTCAATATCTTATTCTCAATTGTTTGTAGAAGAAAGTAAAGACATAGAAGATTGGAACAAAACTTCAACCAACTGGACCTAACTAATACCTAAGTAACAGTCCACCTACCAAAAGCAGAATAGTCACAGCACATGGAAACACAATGTACTAAAATTTATGGGATGTGGCTAAAGCATTTCTTGGAGGAAAATGTATAGCTGTAATTTCCATATTTAAAAAGTGGAAATATCTCAAATCAATAACTTAAACTTCTACCTTTAGAAACCAGAAATAGAAGAGCAAACTGAATCCAGAGCAAGGAGAAGGAAGAAATTTATAAAGGCTAGAGCGGGGCGAAAAATGAAATAGAGAATAGAAAAACAATAGAGATAATCAATGAAACCAAAAGTTGGTTCCTTGAAAAGAGCAACAAAATGGACAGATCTTTAGCTGATTGAGGGAGAGAAGGGGAGAATGAGAAAGAACGATTCAAAGTACTAACATCAAGAATAAACGAGGGAGAGCACCATTACTGACCTTGCAAAAATTAATAGAATTACAAGGAGGTCATATGAGCAGTTATATGCCAACTATTTGATAATCAATAATCTAAATGAAAAGGACAAATTCCTAGAAAGACACAAACTACTGAAACTGATTCAAGAAAAAAATAGTAAGTCTGAATAGACCTATAACAAATAAAGAGATTGAACTAGTCAACAAAACTTCCCCCAGAGGAAAGCCTAGGCCCAGAGGACCTCGTGGATGAATTTTACCAAACATTTAAAGAAGAATAAATACCAAACCTTTACAGACGCTTGGAAAAAACAGAAGAGGAGGAACCAGTTCCCAACTCATTCTGTGAGGCTAGCATTTCCTGAACACCAAAGCTGGACAGACGTCGCAGGAAAAGGCCAATATCCCCTATGAAAATAGAAGCAGTTTCTCTACAAAATACTACTAAACTGAATCTAGCCACATATGAAAAAGATTCTACATCATGACTAAGTGTGATTTATCTCAAGCATGGAAGATTTAACATACCAAGAATCCACGTATCACCCCATATTCATAGACTAAAGGACAAAACCACATTAACATTTCAGTAGACACAGAAAAAGCATTCAACGAAATCCAACACGTTCTCATGCTAAAAGTAGGAAACAAACTAGGGACAGAAGGGAACTTTTTCAACTTGATAAAGGCCATTTCCCCCCTACGATCAGAAATAATACAGGGATGTCTGCTCTTGCCACTTCTATTCAACATTGTATCCAGCAATTCCACTACTAGATGCATCACAAGAGAACTGAAAACACAAAAACTTGTACACGAATAGTTGTAATAACCAAAAAGTGAAACACCTCCAAGGTCCGTCATCTGATAAATGGATAAACAAAATGTGGTCTATCCATACACTGGCATGTTACTCAGCCGCAAAAAGGAATGAAGTACTGATCCGTGCTGCCCCATGGGCGAGCCCTTGAAAGCTCTTATGCCAAGAGATAGAAAGTAGCTGAACAGCTGTCAGGAGCAGGGGAATGGCGTGGGGAGTTACTGTTAACGGGTTCAGGGTTTCTTCTTGGAGTCACAGAAACGTTCTGCAATTATGTAGGGGTGATATGGCACAATGAAGATACTAAAACCCATGAATTTTGTACTTTAGAGGGTGATTTATATCTTAATTTAAAAAATTTGTGAGCAAACAAAACTTTACTGGGGCTTCTAATCAGATCATAAGCATACAGCTTGAGAGGTTTTTCACCCACATGGCCATATTCAGATAAGCGCCATCCACATAAAATATAGAACATTCCCAGAAGCATTCCAGAAGCATCCCTTGTGCCCCGTCCCAGTCACTACTCCTCCCAGAGCAAACACTCTTCTGACTGCCAACCCTGAAGTGACTTTTGAACTTCAGATACATGGACTCCTAAGGTTCACATTCTCTGTGTCTGGCTTCTTTCTTCCAACATTATGCTCATGAGATTCACACACACAGTTGTGCACCTGTAACATGTCCATTTCTCTTTGAGGGACAGTATTCCAGTGTGTCAATACTCAAGAGTTTATTTGTTCCTTCTACTAATGATGGACATTTCCGGTGGCGTCTAGCTTTTGGCTATTAGTGTTGTGAACATTTTTCTATGTCTTTTGCTCTCAATAAAACATATTTCTTGAATGTGGAAGAGACTATCTAAGAATGCTGCAGAATGCTGGGTCTTGAGGTATGGGTGCGATCCATTTGAGTTTATGCCAAATGGTTTTTCTAAGTGTTTGAACCAACTTATACTCCAGACAGCACAGTATGAGAGTTCCAGGTTTTTATATAAAGGCAAAAATATTAAAAATATGTGGTCACCAGCATGTCGGGAAAGGCAGGGCTTCCGCCCATATATTTTATGTGAATGAGCCTACAGCACCACTGACACTATTTTTCCTTGTCGTCTCTCAGGCTGCCCTACGAGGACAAAAAGATCCCAATTCCTTGTCAGTATCCCCCATTACCGAGCCTCTTTCTTAGCTGCCTTCACTGGAGAGAATCCCCTGTGCTGCACTGAGTGAGGGAACGCTTTCAGGAAAGGCAGGGGAGCGGACAAACTGGTCCTACCTGAGAAGGACTTGGAGGTAGCCTCACACTGCGTCCAGCTGTCCTTTGCTAATGTCTGTCTGGGCGGAGCCACTGGCCACTCTGTGGCCCATCCTCGTGGTGGGGGGAGCTGGGTAGTGTCAATGCTTCAACAAAAAGAAGCCCTCCTTGGACTTCTTAGCATCTTCCGTTCATATACCTCATCTATTTATCGGCGTATCCAGTGACCTGTCCTCATTCCGAAACAAGTGTAGAAGACAGAAGTCAGCACGAAGGGAAAATACACCTAGGGAAACAATGAACCTTGTGAGAAAAAAAAAAAAAAAACGGTGCTGGACGTGTGGCCACAGCTGCAGCTGTCAGCTTCCTGGAGGGTGAAGAAAGGAGAGAGGCAAGATCAAAAGCATTCACGTTGTTTCTAAGACTTTTAAAAAGAGCAAAACCAAAAACCACAAGTAAAAGCAAACTGACCGGCCAGGTTCGGTTCAGCTTTTTCCGATGGGGAGACAGAGGACCCGCAGCCGGGTGGAGCCCCTGCAGCGACAGTGGCCATCAGTGCAAGGTGCCTTCAGCAGCAGCCCCCAGGAAGAAGCAGCGTAGCCCCAGTTAGATTTCTGAGGGACAACGGAGAGAACAGAAAGGTCACTTCTTCTCTTGGGCTCAAAGATGACATCTGCCTGGAGGTGCCAGGCAGGAAAGGAGGGCATCATCTCTGGGGGAAATAGAGATGAACACAGGGCGTCACCCGCCAGTGCCGTGTTGGCCACACCTGCCTCGTCCAGTCTCTGCAGTAGATCCTTTCGTGGTGAAGACAGACTTCCAGGTTCTTCTCTGGATACAAAAATTTCTCGTGTTATCTGTGTCTTCGGGTAGAATTTGCCTCGTGCCCTTCTTCTCCCTGGGTCCAGGTAATTGCAAAGTGTTTATGGGGCTCCTGTCTTGGTTTCAGCACACGTGAGGAACAGTGAGCGACCCAGGAGGGGTCTGGTGGCGAACTATAATCAGGAGCGTGGCAAAGCTGAGCAGCCCAGAGGATGGTGATCCGGTCCTGAGTGCCCCGGGAAAGCCACCTGACCTGAATTCCCACTTGTGTCATGCCTCTGCCCTGTTCTCTGGCCTATCAGATGGAGACCAGGATAGAAAATGTCACACCCCAAACGGGCACGAATAAAGGTAGATCCGTACGTAGAGAAACAACATTTAGCAATGTGCACTGGTCTAAACAGTCTTTGAAAATTCTTAGGGAGAAAATACGTCTTTCTAACGTCTCTGTGCATGGCCGTCATTTCAAGGGAACCGTGGGTCAGGTGCTGTGGCAGGTGGTTTCAAAGACACCCCCATACAAGCTCCTGTGGGGTCGGTAGCAGCCTGCACCTCCATCCCACAGGTATGCACACGGAGGATGTCAACTGGGAGCACAGCCAGCTGAGACTCCTCAGAAGAGGGCAGCGTCCTCCCCTGCTCCTCCTTTCTGGAGGCAAAATTTACACACGATGTGATGAAATATGATCACACACGATATGATAAATTTTGGGAAATTCTGGCCTAGGCGTCCAGAATAACCAAGCCAGAGAAACATGTATTGCGTGAACATCTATTTTATTTTATTTTATTTTATTTTTTATTTTACTTTTTCTTGAAGTAAAATTATCTCTATTTGCAGATGGCATGATATTATAAATAGGAAACCCTGAAGATCCCACCAAAAATCTATTTTAGACATTCCTTAGCAGAGAGGATTTTAATAGTTACATCTTGAATAAATAGCTGATTTGGGGAGTTGAAGGACTCTTTAAATGAAATGCTTGAAGCATGAAGTTTTCTTGAAGTGCTCTTACTTAAGACAGTTGAACTAGAATCTTCTTGCTTTTAGGACAGACTCACCTGGTCCGGGGACCCAGTGAGTACTTTGCAATTGGTAGCCTCCATTTTGCTGACCTTTGAGCCTTCTGTCCTGATACTTACAGATTTGTTCCTGTAAGCATTTTGGTGGCTCAGTTCAAGACCTTCTAATATTTGAGCAACATACGAATGGAAAATTTAGGCTTCAGGTTTCAGTTTCTTTTTGTAAGATTTTATGTTTAAGTAATTTCTACACCCAATGTGGAGCTGGAACCCACAACCCCGAGATCAAGAGTGACGTGTTCCATTGACTGAGCCAGCCAGATGCCCCTAGATTTCAATTTCAAGCACAAAGCAGGGCTATTTCTCACTTGATAGTGAGTTTACAAGGTGAGTGATCTCTAGAAACCTAAAGGGCACACGGAGGGATCACTCAGTCTGAAAATAACAAACACTCTAGAAAAGAAAGTGTTTTACTTTTTGAATGACCACAGTGTTTTTTTGGCTATTTATTATAACTAAGCCATTCCGTAAAACCTCAGGAAATAGGATTTAAAAAAACCTTTTAAAAATATTTATTTTATTTTAATAATAAATAAAATAAATCTTATTTGTTAGCACAGAGCCTGATGTGGGGCTCGAACCCATGAACTGTGAGATCATGACCTGAGCTGAACTCTGATGCTTCACTGACTGAGCCACCCAGGCACCCCAGGAAAGATAATTTAAATGCCATGATGGATCCAGCTTCTCGAAGGCCTCGCCTCTGCTCGGCTACTCAAATTATTTTTCAGACCTCAGAGCTGGTCATGTCTCTGTCTTCTGTACCCACCACCTTAACAGAACCTTCTGGGACTTCTCAATGGCTACAGGATAAATTCCAAACTCTAATGTGGCACATAAGATCCTTCACTCTCCAATGCCAACTTTGTGTCCAGGACCAGTTCTTATCACCTCAGACTCCATGTGAGAAGTTCCCCAAACACAACCATGTTTTCTAGATCCTTGTAGAAAACTCCCTGTAGCACCAGTCCCTCTAGGCTGAAATATCCTCCCCTGCTTTGAAACGTCTGTCTTTGTTAAGCTGGCCTAACTGTCCCTGGTGCTGTGTACATTGTCCTGGATCAGACACTGATAACATGGTGTTGTCCCGAGGGGGTCCCCAAAACACAGCACAGGGTATGGCACAAGGCGGGTGGCCAGCATGCGTTCATGCAATGAGTAAGAAGAATGGGCTGACTTCTCACGTAATCGTGTGGTCAGCTTGTGGCTGCACCAGGGTGGGTGGTCCAGTCTCACGACGACCAAGATTATGCGCCCCTCCTAGTTTCCTTGATTGCTTTGTGAGAGGGTGATAAGACAGAAGCAATGCCAGAATGGAATGGCTTGGCTTCGGGAGTGGATCCTCTGGCCTTGATCAGAGCATCATCCTCCCCCAAGTTACCCAAGACAGTGAAAACTTGTCCCGTTAGTTACCATGCATTAGCGCTAAGGTGTGTCCCCTAGCTGTCCTGGCCACTGTGTGCCACTCGAATAGAATGGACTAAAATGAGCTCCTATCCAAAGTGACAACCTCAGTGTCTCTGATGGCCTCTAGTCCTGCCAAAGTTTTTACTGGGCTACCAGTGAAAGGAGGGTACTGGAGCCGCTGGGAAGATGGACACTTAAGGGTGAGCTGTTCTTGGTAGTTGGAAGATTGAGTCTCGGCCATCAGGCTCAAGGGCCGGGTGCTGGGAGGCAGGTGGCCGCCATGTCTGGAGGTGCACTTGGTGACAGAGGTGTGCCCCTGGAATGGGGCAGCCCCGCAGGGACTGGGGCCGGGCTGTGTGCCGATGTCCCCGGCAGGCCTGCTTCTACCCAACTGCCCTTTCATATGCTGCCCTTGGCTTTTTGATGCACAAGGTCCACTGGAAGCTTGTGGCTGAGATGGTCATTCTTCAGGGACCCTAAGGAGAAGTTCGCGTCTTACCCTGGTTTCAGGACCACTTGGGTTTTTCTCCTGTAATTGTTTTACTTATCTATTGAAAGCTGAGTTTCTTTTCCACTGAAAAGCAAAGGTGCGTGCCTCCTGTGGGAGAGCGTCCGGGTCTTTGATTACATAGATTTTGTCTTGGCCCCTCTCTTGCCTCTGTTTACGTTCTACCCGTTTTTCTGCTTTCTACCTTATGATCTCCTGAAATTATTTACGGCACAATGTGAAATACAAAGAACTTGGCTAAACACATTGAAGACTTAATATGAATAAGAAAAGGCCTCTCTTTTTTTGCCTTATCTCTCCAGCCGCCCACGAGCTAGAGCTACCGTTGCCAGTTCTGGCTCGGGGAACATTGGCCCAGGGGACTTGGAGTTTGGTCCTGACTCTGCCAGCAAATCACTGTACCCTTTGAGCCTCCTTTTCCTGGTAGGTGGCTCACTGTGAAGTGATGCAGAAAAACAAGATAAGCAGAAAACACTTGGGTCAGTGCTTCATCAGCACGGTGGCGCCTAATCATGGCAATAGGTCTCTTGCTGCAGTGGTGTGCCCGGCCCCGGGGAATTCTGTTCACGCGTCCACCGAGAGGCCATCGAGAGCGGACAGACAGCTCGGGGGTCGGGTCCAAGTTGCTGCTGGTCTCCGGGCTCTTTGGCAGGTCACAGAGATTATCGTTCTGGAAGTGGTGTGGTGGTGTGGGTGCACAGGGGGAAGGGAAAGGCTTCAAGCTGATGACTTTCAAATAGAAGAACATTCTGGAGCAATTCTGAGGCCTGAGAGGGGGCGGATGGGAGCTGTCAGCCCTGCCTTCTCAGCGCTTCCCCTGCTGCCCTCTGAGAGATGGAGACGGCCTCCTTGAAAGCCGTGCTTCTGGGCTTCCTTCTCCCGGACCCCAGATTCTGTGTCCCGAATGCCTTGTGCAGGAGCTGGCCGGCCTGCCCTCTTCTTCCCTCTCTCCCTCGCTCTCCTCTTTCTCTCTTGGCTTCTCTCAATTCCATGAACCCAACACATGGAGAGTTTACTAGTAGCCAGGCACTGTGCTCAGCACTAAGAAAGACTGAGTCTGCTCTTGTGAGGCTTGATTTCCAAGAAGGTTGTTCGGATGTTCAGGAAATAACCGGGGCTGCAGTGGGTGGAGGGCTTCAGAGCTGCAGCCTCTGTAACTGAGCAGCAAGTGCTCTGATCGTGAGGCCTAAGGGGGCTTTAGAGGCACTGGGACACATCACTGCCAGGTTTGTGAAGTCTTCTTATCTCCAGTTAGAAATAAAAATGATTAGGCTAGATCATTTCTTGAAATCAGTGTCTCGAAGATATTACATGAGTTGGCTATTTTGAGACAGCTTCTGTTGAGTGCTACATTTGCGGGGAAATTTGACTTTTGCTATCAGGCCCCTCTGGATTTTGGGCTGGAGATCGGGAATCACTTAAAGAAGCGATCCCCAAACTGTAATGAATGATGAACCACCTGGGGTCTTGTTGGAATGCAGGTTCTGGGTCAGTAGGTCTGGGATGGGGGCCGAGACCCTCCAACAGGCTCCTCTACTCCAGGCTGTAACTGCCTCCTTCGTCACCAGCAAGGATTTAGATCAAGGCCTCTAACTATGGCACGACTGTTATTCTGGGCCAGGTAACGCTTGTTGTGGGACAGTCCCTTGCACCGCAGGCCCTTAGCAACACTCCTGGTCTTTACCCACTAGATCCCAGTAGCAATCAACCTCTTCCCCTACTTGTGACAATCAAAAAGGTATCTCCAAATATTGCCAAATGTTCTGAGGGGCAAAAATCATCCCGAGTTGAGAACTACTGGATTAGATGATTCTCAAAGGCTTGAGTCCAGGTTTCTTGGCTCAAAAACCCATATCAAAACCTCTCAGTCTGAAAACATGCATGCCACCAAGCCTGGGAAAGATTTGGCCCCAAAGCTGATCTCTAGATGCCCTTTTGAAGGTACAAAGTCATGGATCCACCTGTCTTCACAACAGCAGTGACTGCTCCCCCAAAAGGCTGAGTACAATGGCATTTGCACTCTGAAAGAGACCCTGGTGTGTGGCATGACTGCAGCGGGGGTGACAGGGAGGGGACGCCACACGGGGGCCCCACGACAGGAATGAGTGTGAGCCTACCCAGTGGGACAAGTGCTGTCCCCTCTGGCTCAGCAATGGAGCCTTCCCAGAGAGGCAAGGGTTTCAGATTCATCTAGATCAGCAGAATGTGTCCCTTTCTTTACAAGGGGACTTTGCTCCCCTTATCTGCAGGACCCAGGAGGGTAAGAGGGCTTTAAATGGAATTGGATGAGAAGCCAATGACTCAGCACCCACTGGGACAGAGGCAGAGGTCCAATGCTAACCTGAGAGAGAGGTGCTCCAGCCCCTGCCATGGATGAGGAGCTAGTGAGGTTGAAAGCCACAGAGAGAGCAAGCAAAGGCCACTGCACAACTGGATGCCCATGGATTTGAAAATGCATTAATAGCTTTAATGGCTCCGAAGGAAAAACAAGACAGAATTTAAGCAGTTGGATAAACTACTGTGCTTCACAAGTAACAGGGATGATGACTCTTGGGATAGAAAGTTACCTACACAACTACTATAGGGAAAGCTCCAGAAAGAGTGCTAAGTAGGAGAATCATGCCGCCATTATCTAAGGAAGTGGAGGAGGGGTGTGTGTGTGTGTGTGTGTGTGTGTGTGTGTGTGTGTGTGAGAGAGAGAGAGAGAGAGAGAGAGAGAGACAGACAGACAGACAGACAGACAGACTGAAAAAAAAAAACCCAAAGGATAATCCAAAACACTTAAAATTGATTTTCTTTAAGGAACAGGAGAGAATAGAAGGTCCAAGTGTAGAAGTTAAACTTCTTTAAATGTACCTTTTTTTCTTAGATGTTTGAACTTGGAACATTGGAAACTGACAAAATAAAAATACACGTTATTTTTTAGAATAATTTTAGGCTCACAACACAATTGAGTGGGAAGTACAGAGAGATTTCATGCAGCACGTCCTCCCCCCGATGGACATCCTGCACCAGGGTAAGACAATTGTCACACTCTGTGAACCAACACTGACATGTCGTTATCACCCAAAGTCCGGAGGTTACATTAGGGCTCTTGATGATGTATGTTCTGTGGGTTTTGACAAATTCATAATGGCGTGCATCCCCTGCTACAGTATTTTACAGAACAGTTTCACTGCCCTAAAAATCCTCTGTGCTCCACCTATTCAACCCCCCCCCCCCCCCCCACTTAGCCCCATGGCAACCAACTGATGTTTTTATTATCTGCATAGGTTTGCCTTTTCTAGAATGTCACTTAGTTGGAATGACACAGTAGGTTGACTTTTCAGGCTGGCTTCTTCACTTATCAGTATGCATTTGAGTTCATTCCATGTCTTTTTGTGCTATGTGAATGTTTTCCCAAGTCATAAACAAAATTAAATTTGAAAAGAACTATCTCTACAAATCAGAAACAAAGTGATACAGATACCTTGACTATCCCAAGTGACTTTAACGTACACTAATTTGACTGGATATCCCTAGTTGGATGAACCCTAAAGACAAAATAACTGCAAAAATCGTTTTTGTTTTTGTTTTAATTTTTAAATTTACATCCAAGTTAGTTAGCTTATAGTACAACAATGATTTCAGGAGTAGATTCCTTGATGCCCGTTACCCTTTTAGCCCATCCCCCTTCCCACAACCCCTCCAGCAACCCTCTATTTGTTCTCCATATTTAAGAGTCTTTTATGTTTTGTCTCCCTCCCTGTTTTTATATTATTTTTGCTTCCCTTCCCTTATGTTCATCTGTTTTATGTCTTAAAGTCCTCATATGAGTGAAGTCATATGATATTTGTTTTTCTCTGACTAATTTTGCTTAGCATAACACCCTCTAGTTCCATCCACATAGTTGCAAATGGCCAGATTTCATTCTTTTTGATTGCCGAGTAATACTCCACTGTGTGTGTGTGTGTGTGTGTGTGTGTGTGTGTGTGTGTGTACACCACATCTTCTTTATCCATTCATCCATTGATGGGCATTTGGGCTCTTTCCATACTTTGGCTATTGTCGATAGTGCTGCTATATACATGGGGGTGCATATGCCCCTTCGAAAAAGCACACCTGTATCCCTTGGATAAATACCTAGTAGTGCAATTGCTGGGTCGTAGGGTAGTTCTGTTTTTAATTTTTTGAGGAACCTCCATACTGTTTTCCAGAGTGGCTGCACCAGTTTGCATTCCCACCAGCAGTGCAAAAGAGATCCTCTTTCTCCACATCCTCGTAAACACCTGTTGTTGTCTATGTTGTTAATGTTAGTCATTCTGACAGGTGTGAGGTGTATCTCATTGTGGTTTTGATTTGTATTCCCCTGATGATGAGTGTGTTGAGCATTTTTTCATGTGTCAGTTGGCCATCTGGATGTCTTCTTTGGAGAAGTGTCTATTCATGTCTTTTGCCTATTTCTTCACTGGATTATATGTTTTTCGGGTGTTGAGTTTGAGAAGTTCTTTATAGATTTTGGATACTAACCCTTTATCTGATATGTCGTTTGCAAATATCTTCTCCCATTCTGTCAGTTGCCTTTTAGTTTTTCTGATTGTTTCCTTCACTGTGTAGAAACTTTTTATTTTGATGAGGTCCTAATAGTTGAGGTTTGCTTTTGTTTCTCTTGCCTCTGGAGATGTGTTGAGTAAGAAGTTGTTGTGGCTGAGGTCAAAGAGGTTTTTGCCTGCTTTCTCCTCTAGGATTTTGACATTTTCTTGTCTTACATTTAGGTCTTTCATGCATTTTGAGTTTATTTTTGTGTATGGTGTGAAAAAGTGGTCCAGGTTCATTCTTCTGCATGTCGCTGTCCAGTTTTCCCAGCACCACTTGCTGAAGAAACTGTCTTTATTCCATTGGATATTCTTTCCTGCTTTGTCAAAGATTAGTTGACCATATGTTTGTGGGTCCATTTCTGGGTTCTCTGTTCTGTTCCATTGATCTGAGTGTCTGTTTTTGTGCCAGTACCATACTGTCTTGATGATTACAGCTTTGTAATACAGCTTGAAGTCCAGGATTGTGATGCTTCTAGCTTTGGTTTTCTTTTTTAGGACTGCTTTGGCTATTCAGGGTCTTTTCTGGTTCCATACAAATTTTAGGATTGTTTCTTCGAGCTCTGTGAAGAATGCTGGTGTTATTTTGATAGGGATTGCAAAAGTGGTTTTAAATGTTTTTCAACACTTGGTATTATTCAGTTCTTTTTTTTTCTTTTTGAGATAATGTTGGTTTTACTATTCTGAGTTGTCAGATATGTAATGTGGAATAAAGCAAATAGGTAATTATATTCTAATTCTACCATTCTTTTTTTTTTTTTTTAAATAATCTCTACTCCCAATGCGGGGTTTAAACGCATGACCCTGAGATCAAGAGTCCCAAGCTCTACCAACTGAGCCAGCCAGGCACCCCTGATTCCACCATTCTTGATGTTCTGAAAACTAGGGCTGTTGATGTGGAAGAAAGGAAATAGAAAAATGGAAGACAGAGGGGGCCTGAGTGGCTCAGTCAGTTGGGTGTCCGACTCTTGATCCTGGCTCAGGTCGTGATCTCACAGTTCACGAGTTCAAGCCCACATCAGGTTCTCTGCTGTCAGCATGGAGCCAGCTTGGGCTCCTCTCCTCTCTTTCTCTCTCTCTCTCTCTCTCTCTCTCTCTCTCTCTCTCTCTTTCTCTCTCTCTCTCTCTGCCCCACCATCATCCCCCATAAATAACATTTAAAAAAATGAAATAAAATGGCTTCTTTTACTCCCTGCAATCAGTTCTCCACCCCTTGGTGCAGTTAGAATCATGTATGAAAAGGAAAATCACAGGTTAGCATAATTCTCACAAAGACTGGCTGATCAGATTTCTTGGTGTGGGATTCTTTTTAAATGTTTATTTATTTATTTTGAGAGAGAGAGAGAGTGGGGGAGGGTCAGAGAAAGGGAGAGAGAGAATCCCAAGCAGGCTCCACGCTCTCAGTGTAAAACCCGATGTGGGGCTCAAACACAAGAACTGTGAGATCATGATCTGAGCTGAGGTCCAGAGTTGGGTGCTCAACCGCCCACCAAAGCGCCCCTGGAGTGGTACTTTTAAATGATGTGTGTTAATCTGTATCCATTTGGAATTTCAACAGTGGACTGAGAAGGGGCAGACAGTGACGGATGGTAACAAGACTTACTGTGCTGATCATTTCACCATATACACAAATACGGAATCATTATATTGCACACCTGAAACAAATACAATGTTCTATGTCAATGATGAATCAATAATATAAAGAGAAGGGGCAAGAAAGTTCAGAATTGTGCTGTGGATTTTTTTTTTTTTTTAATGGAGTGGGGCGGTGATGAGAAGCCCTTTCTCAAAGCCCACTCTGCCTTCAGGTAAATTTCACTGAGAAGATTAGGAATATTGGACAAAGACAATTATAGTGGCTTGGAACTCAGTTTGCCACTAGACCGGGGTTGCTGGCAATCTGCAGCACAGAGTGGGACTTGGTCACGCCAGCTGTCCACGATGACACGTCCACGCCTCGGCCCCGTGGAGGCAGCTGCTGCCCAAGGCTCCGCAGGCGGGGGAGGCGAGACTGGCACCAGGAACGGGCTGCTCACTTTTCTTTTAAAGGAAACAAACTCCAAGTCCGGGAGGCGCTGACAAGCTGGTAAATCTAGAGGCTCCTACACAGTGTTTATCCAGTGCCAACATTTCTAAGGTAGAGGCAAGCAAAAATCTGTGGGTCAAGAAGTACTAGGAGAGTCAGAAAACATAAAGAAGATACTGCGATGAAATCCACAGAAATGTCGGTGGCGGTCATCTGGAAGGGATGGGACGGGGGGACCACGGATATTTTAATTCTCATTTATAGTTTTCAATATTTTATGCATTTCTACTAGGAGCAGGGATTGCTCTCATACTTAGAAAAAAGTATAGATGCTATTTTTATAAAGAGAGAAGGAGAGAAAAAAAAAGTTGATTGGATTTGCCTAGAACATGAGATTGTGATTGGGAAGAGGCTACAAGGGATAAGTGAATCTGTCCTAAACTCAACAAGTCTCAAAAGCCTAAAATGTCTAGAAATGCAAGGAATTCGAGTTTACAACCTGGATGCATTCTGTTCATGTTTGGAATCTGCACATTAAAATAAAACTATCATTTTAAATATGTATAATGTTTACTTTAAAAGAGTATAGTAAGGGAAACTGTAGTATCTTATACTTTACAGTTTTCTTTTTCCTATTTTTTTAATGTTTATTTACTTTTGAGATAGAGAGAGAGCACGTGAGTGGGGAAGGGGCAGAGGGAGAGGGAGACAGGATCTGAAGCAGGCTCCACGCTGTCCGCACAGAGCCCAATGCGGGGCTCAAACTCGAGAACCATGGGATCATGACCTGAGCTGAAGTCGGAGGCTTAACTGGCTGAGCCATCCAAGCACCCCTCTTTTTCCTATTTCTGAAAGTGTTCCACTTTTCCTCTTGGCTGCCAGGATGCCCAGAGCTAAATTTTGGGCTTAGTCCATATGGCACAGTATAATATACAGCCATTTCCTCCCTCCATTTCTCAACTTCAATTATATTATGCTTGCTTAGATATCCTATTTTATGTCTTTATAACAAGCCCACTACAGTTCTGGGGAGCAGGTGGGGGTATAATAGTAATGAATGGTCTTACTTGAGAGAAAACCTCTGTGATATCAAGAGGAATAGGAATTTTTCTCACAGATAACGAGGCTGATTTGCAGAGATAGTGATGTGATTCTGTGATTGATCCGCTTGAGCTAGAACCTAACTTTTCAGACTCCTCAGTCCTTCTTTCACTGCTAAGCTAAGTAGTGGGGCTTGAGGACGGCTCTTTGTGACCACGTCAGAGATGGTGACAGGAAAGGCATACTGCCTTCCATTCCTGGTTACCCCCTATCTAGAAGGGTGGAAAGTAGGTGACCCGGTGACATGCCCACATTGCTGTATGTCCACTCCTAGGAAGCATGTCGTTAAGAACCAGTCACACAAGACCGCCAAAGCCAATGGTGGCAATTAATATTTCCCAATCTTGCTTTCAGAGCAAAGGCTAGTTCCTCCAAAGGCGTGCTGCCCTCATTTCTGTCCTGGTTTGGTGACATTTTTGTTCAAACTGTTGTTTTACCGAGGGTCCTGAGTCTCTCTATGTGGCTGGGGAAGCCCCTGTTCTCTTCCCTCATTGCTGGGAATCTTGCTGGGTTAGTTTGCTCGGGCTTCTGTAACGAGGCACCATGGACTGGAGGCTTACACAACAAATTTATTTCCTCACAGTTCTGGAGGTGGGAAGCCAGAGATCAAGGTGTTGGCAAGGTTGGTTTCTTCTGAGGCCTCGCTCCTTGGCTTGCAGACAGCCGTCTTCTTCCTGTGTCTCGCACTGTCTTCCCTTTGTGCCTGTCTATGTCCTAAACTCTTCTTCTTCTCTTTTTTTAAATTAAAAACAATTTTTTAATTTTTATTTTACTTTTTTACATTTTTATTTTTTTTAATTTTTTTAAATTTTTTTAATTTATTTTTTTTAATTTTTTTTAACGTTTTATTTATTTTTGAGACAGAGACAGAGCATGAATGGGGGAGGGGCAGAGAGAGAGGGAGACACAGAATCGGAAGCAGGCTCCAGGCTCTGAGCCATCAGCCCAGAGCCCGACGCGGGGCTTGAACCCATGGGCCACGAGATCGTGACCTGAGCTGAAGTCGGATGCTTAACCGACTGAGCCACCCAGGCGCCCCACTTTTTTACATTTTTAATGTTTTATTTATTTTTAAGAGACAGAGAAACAGAGTACGAGCAGGGGAAGGGCAGAGAGAAAAGGAGACACAGAATTTGAAGCAGGCTCCAGGCTCTGAGTTGTCAGCACAGAGCCTGATGTGGGGCTTGAACTCGTGAACTGTGAGATCATGACCTGAGCCAAAGTTGGATGCTTAATGGACTGGGCCACCCAGACCCCAAAAAACAATTTTTTAAACGTTTATTTTTGAGAGAGAGAGAGAGAGAGAGAGAGAGAGAGAGAGAGCACAAGCAGGGGAAGGGCAGAGAGAGAGGGAGACACAGACTCCGAAGCGGGCTCCAGGCTCTGAGTTGTCAGCACAGAGCCTGATGTAGAGCTCGAACCCATGAACTGTGAGATCATGACCTGAGCCAAGGTCGGATGCTTAATGGAGTGAGCCACCCAGGCTCTCCCTAACCTCTTCTTATAAGGATGCCCATAACATTGGATTAGGGCCCACCCTGAAGGCCTTATTTTGATTTAATCACCTCTGTAAAGACCCCATCTCCAAATAAAGTCACATTCTAAAGTACTGGAGGTTAGGACTTCAACATATGAATTTGGGGAATGGGCACGATTTAGCTCACATGCTCACCCTCCACCTCCTGGTTTGGGTAATGGCTTTTGCAGAGGGTGGCCCTAGGCATCAGGCTGGCCAGGGAATGCCCACCCTTCTTGAACCAGTAGCTGACCATGCTCCCTGGTCAGACACATCTTGACTAGCATCCCAGCTCCACCACTTGCCATGTGACCTTTGGCAATTTCCTCCATTTCTCTGAGGATTGGTTTCATCAGATGAAACCACCTCCTTCTTTATAGCAAGATGCCGTGAAGATTAAGAATAACAAGGTCTGGAAAGTGTTGCCTCCTGGGAGGAGCTGGGTGAGAAGAGGCTATGGCTGACGACTGAGCAAATCGCCAGCTCACACAATGAGACACAAGGCCTGTTCTACCCCTGAGCTGATGGGTCAGTCACACCGAGAACAGAGTCTGACCATGACAGTCTCCGGGCCTCCTCCCTGAGAGATACATCCTCCTCCGCTGGGCATCTTTCAGAGCTCGGCTCAATGTCTTATGTCCAAAGAGAGAAAGTTCTTTCTCAACTTCTCTTGCACCTGGTGACTTCAACACCCTAATGGTGGGTTTAGGTCTTGGATGCTGCTGCTCCAAGTTTTAAAGTTTAACAATTAAGCCTCTTTTATGTTTTGTTCTTTTGTTTGTTTTGTGTTGTTTTTTGGTTTTTTGGCCATGGTTCCCTTTACAAATCGTAGGTGTGATGGATGATTTTATGTGTTAATTTGCCTGGGCCACGGGGTGCCCAAATATTTGGCTAAACATTATCCTGGGTGTGTCTATGAGGGCGCTTTTGAATAAGATTAACATTTAAATCAATAGACTCGGTTAAGCAGCTTGACCTCCCTAATGTGGGTGGGCCTCATCTAATCAGTTGAAGGCCTGAGTAGTACAAAAGGCTGACCCACCTCTGAATAAGAGAGAATTTTTCCTGCCTGACAGCCTTTTCAACTGGGACATCAACTTTTCCCTGATTTTGGACTCAAAATGAAACACTGGTTATTTCTGGATCTCAAGCCTACTGACATTTAGAGAAGAACTACACCATAAGCTCTCTAGGGTCTCTTGCTTGCCAACCCACCTTGCAGATCTTGGGACTTGCCAGCTTCCATAATTGTGTGAGCCAGCTCCTTAAAATAAATCTTTATGTATATATGTCTTTATACATCTATGTATATCTATATGTATGTATATCTTTATGTCTATGTATGTATAAACATATACATACGTACATCACACACGTACACCCTAGTGGCTCTGTTTCTAACTTCAATTCCCAGTGATTGCCATCAGCATACCTGTAGGTGCCACCACCCCATCCTAACCAGTGGGTCCACATTCCAGCAAATTCTAGTTGACACTGACTTCAAGGAACTACTGTAACCATTGTTCTTACTTCCTCCAAACAAGAGGAAGGTGTTTCTCCTTAGCCTTGATGGTCTGCCTCTAATACATACACATCACCTGCATCCGAGGCAGGGGTGGTGTGGCCTCACCCCTGACCTGATGGCTTTACCCCTGATGGTGCGGCTGAGCCCTTGCAGAGGGAGGCACAGAGGGTGAAAAATGAATTTGCTCCAGTCACATGCAGACAAGGAAGAGCAAGCTCCACACTTTGTTGCCCGTCGTGCTGCCCAACGTCTGTGCCGTATGACAAGCCCCAGGCCCTTGCTGGGCATCACACCCGCCTGTGGCAAGTTGCCTCATACGCCAAGAGCATGGGCTTGGTCTCCTGGGAGGGGCTCCCCCTCTTCGGTCACTGTGTGTCCTGCCCTACCACAGATGGCTGCCCAGTGGAGGGGGTAACCGCTGCACCTGTGCTCCCGGCTCACGTCTCTGCAACCCTGTCTGGGCCACTCCTCCACACGGAACAGAGAGACAGAAGGACAGAGGGCAGATCTCATGTGGTCTAAAGGGACAGTCGCCAGAGTGGGCTCTGTGGGACAGTGTCCTGGGAGTGCCTCAATCAGTTAATTTGGGGAAACACTCAGTAGAGACCTATCTTGGAAGCAAAAGTCTATTAAAAAAAAAAAGGCTCGGAGAAGTGCTGTAATAGGAATCTGCTTAACTTTTTAAAAAAAAAATTATTTATTTTTTATTTTAGAAGGAAAGCAAGAGAGTGGGGGGCGGGTAGGGGCAGAGAGAGCGAGAGCGAGAGAGAAGTTTAAATAGAATCCACCCACAGCATGGAACTTGACTGGAGGCTTGATCCCAAGACTCTGGGATCATGACCTGAAGTGAATTCAAGAGTCAGACGCTTAACCGACTGAGCTACCCAGCTGCCCCGAATCTGCTTATATTTTTAAAAGCGACATTTACCGAGGGCTTACCAAGAGCCAGTCAGTAATAAGTGCTTCACTCATGCAATCCTCAGGACCACTCAACATGTTGGGAACTATTACCAGCCCCATTTTACAGATGAGGAAAATGAGGCAAAGGAAAGTTTGCCCAAGGCCAAAGTGCTATTAAGTATGGACTGAATTAAGACACAACTCACCTCTGGTGGCTTCATTTCCTTGTCTTTTCCTATTTGCTCGAGTCCCCAAAACTACCATCAAGCTACACCAGGCTGTAAGTCCAAAGCAAATTGTAATTGGAACATTCGTCAGAAAACTTTGAAATTCCACCACCAGCCCAAGAAAGAGGCTATGTTTTAAAGGAGCAAAATAATGAGACTGCCCTTGACCTCACGTCGTTTGTTGGAGAGCAATTTGGTGATGCCGGCTGAATTTAAGATGCAAGTTCCCTTTTGACCCAGTGATTCCTTCCTAAGATTTTCAGAGACAGGGACACGTGCAAAAATGAAATCATGGAGATGTCTTCTCTCTCTAGAAACTGTGACACCTTTCCCTTTATCTCTCAGTACATGGCCCTGAGGAAACGGAAGCAGCCACAAAAGGGCACACACGCTCAGCTCACCTCCCCCCCCGCCCCAACCAGCCCGTACCCCCCAACCCAGTCCTGCTGTCCTGCAGCCAGCCTCGCCCCCTCCCTCCCCACACCTGGAGCTCTTCCCTCTTGTCGGAGGGCACCCCTCTTTGTCATCTCTCCCCCTCTCTACTGGACTATTTTCACTGCACACAAACACGTTGTGATTGTGCCATCAAACACCCCCCAAACCCTCCCTTGGCTCCACATCTGGTTTTTCTAGCTATCATCCAATTTCTCTGCTTCCCCTTATGCTAAACACGCAGTAACTGCCCATACTCACACTCTCCCATTTGTCTCCTTTACCCTCTCCCCAGTCTACTCCAATCAGGTGGCCTGTCCCCCTCCATCAAGGTACAATCACTTCCACTTTGCCAAAGCCAATGGCCAATTCTCGGGCCTCACTTTATTCTCACTGGACTCTGCCAATTGCACCCTCCTTCTTGGCATACTTCGTTCACTTAGCTGTTGGGATTCCGCTCTCTTGGTCCGCCTGTGACCCTGGCTGCTCCTTCATGGCCTTCCTTATCCGTTCATCCTCATTTCTGGGACCTCTTACCACTGGAGGGCCCCACGACTCAGTCCTTGGGCTTATTCTCCATCCACACTCACCCGGTGAGATGGTCTTATCCAGCCTCCACGATGCTAGCTACCATCTAGACAGTAGCTCTCCTGAGCCAGGACTCTCCCCTGGATTCAAATGCTACAGCCAACTGTGCTTCTGGTAGCATCACTTATAAAAACCTCTCAAACTTAACATGTCCAAAACAGAAGCCCTCCCACTGTATCTTCCGTCTTCCTCACTCGGCCACTCCGGTCACCCAAGGGTTGAGGCTTAACACTGTGGAGTCCCCCTTGGCACCTCTCTTTCTCTCTTGACCCTGATTCAGTCTTCCGGCAAGTGCCGTCAGCTCCCCATCCCCTGTATCTTCAGAACACCCTTGCTTCTCCTTTCCTGCTCTGCTCCCACCCAGTCATCCCCTCGTGAGGCCTCCCTAGGTCAAGGGCGCAGCCTACAAGGATCTGCCTGCTTTCAACAACCCCTTCTTCTTCACAGAGCAGCCAAACTGATCTGCAGAAAACAGAAGTCTGGTCATGTCAAGTCTGTGTCCAAAGCCTCCCAACTGCTTCTTATTTTAGCATCAGATGTAGCCAGTGCTCCTGAGGCCAACAGGGTCCTGCAGGACCCAGCTCTTGTCTCCCGCCTCATCCTGTCATCCTGGCTCACCCTGCCGCAGCCCCAGGGCTTCTGTGCTGCTCCAGGACACACACTTCTGTTCCTCCTGTCCCAGATGCCCTGCCCCTCCGTGCTCTCCAGTCTTGCCTGTTGCTCAGGTATCTCAGATATTCCTCGGTCAGAGAGGCCTTTCCTGAATAGTCACCCCTGGGCCCAGCACAGCTATCTCCCTGTACCTTGCTTTATGTCATGCCCACGGCCCCATAGGGCACAGTAAATGTCTGTCTGGCCGTCGTGTCTCCTTTCTCTAAAACACAGGCTCCACAAGGTGGAACTTTATTTTGATCATGGCTGAATCCCCAGAGCTTAAAAGAGTGCTGGGCCCAGGAGGCACCCGGTATATACATGCTGAGTAAATGATTTGTTTCCTTTTTATGTGGCTTATGAACCCAAAAGTTTCATAGAAGCAGACTGATCAAAAAGAATTGTGGACCTGCCTACCGGAACATCATGTAGGTGGTACAGGGTTTGTTTTCCTAGGATTTGGATTTAGGTGGATGGCTTCGGAGGCTTTCCAAGATATGGGAGATGAAAACAGGCTAACAGACAACATGAATGAGAAGGTCTCATTAATGTAAAATTCCACCTGACCATCTACGTGGCCACGTGCAGATAAATACCCGGAGAGAAGGCTGCTTTTCTTGGGTGAGCTGCTGCTGTTTTACTTGTCTTTTATATACGTGCTGTTTGGATTTTCTACGAGGCGCAGCTCTTGTCCTTGCAAACAGGAATACAATGACAGAGTGCTCTGGACTCCAGCTGGAGGTCCAAGGGGAGGTCTGCAAGGGGGAGGGCAAAGGGGATGGTTCCTGCCCAGATGAGGTGGTTATGTCCAAACCACGGGGGAAGGCACTGAGTTCTGCTGTTCAGGCCTGTGCTGCAGCTTTCTAGAACAGACATCATCTGTCTGCTGGGGTGACATCCCAGGACAGAGGCCGTCTGGCGGGCTGAGAAATGGCAGTTCATTCACATGCAAGAGCTCCCCCCAGAGCAAACTGGGACGCAGGGGGAGAAAAGGTGGCTTTAGGGAACTTGACCGTCTCTGGAGGTGGGACTCCATTCACTGGTTCGTTTTGAGTGAGTGCTAGTTAAAACGATACCAGGTGGATTCGTTTCCCGTTGCTGCTGTAATAAGTCACGACGAACTTAGAGACTTAGAACAACACAGATTTATTATCTCACACTTCTGGAGGTCTGAAGTCCGGAATCAGTTTCACTGGGCCAACATTATGGCGTTGGCAGGTTTCCTGCCAGAGTCTCTAGAACTGAATTCCTTTCCTCATCTTTTCCAGCTTCTAGAGGCTGTCTGCATTCCTTGGGCTGTGGCCCTTCCCCTATCTCGCAGGTGCGTTAAGCTAGCATCTACCGCTATCCCACCATCACCGTCTCCTCTCTCACTCCCACTGCATGCCTCTTATAGGGACTGCTGACTACACTGGCCCATCGGACAATCTAGGGCAGTGTCCCTCAGAGACTGTTATTCAGATGACCACACCGGGTGACAGAGAGCCTGTGGTTTCCTGTGGACAATGAGCAACACACAGTATTAAAGTACCAAAGGTCTAGCCTTCGATCCCATCAGTTGCTAAGAGGGATGGGAAGTGATGGGTACTTTGGGCTGGGGGGGCTGTGTGGGTGACCACAGGACTCCAGGGCAGGTTCTCGGACATTGTCCCAAGGCCAGTGTCACCCAGATACCTGCTAGGTCAGATTGCACCGACACAGCTCCAAACTACGTGAGTGCCGAAGGAATGACAAACGTGCCCTCCAAACTCTGTGGCTCCAGACTTGTCACACGGGGTTAAGTCAGACAGGAGAATGGGGACACGCGTGCAGGCCCTGTGCGCATGGGAAGAGCTACGACGGAACTGGGAGAAGGTCACTTCATTACTTTCCTCCCAGTGTGAGACCAGCTTTCTCAAAGCAGGACTGAGCTTCACTGCCACATGTGATGGGCGTTCGTGTCCGTGGCTCTAAGCGGAGCCCGGTCACTTTGACACGCATTCTGCTGCTGTCCAGCTGTGGTCCTGGCTCAGACAATCCCGCTAAAGGCAACAACACAGGCTGTGGCAGCAATTGGGGCGCTTGGCCGACAGGAGACAGGACAGGGCAGGCAGCGAGCCGCTTCGGTGCCCCTCACTCTGCATGGCCTTCCCATCCTGCCCCTTTATTTATTTATCTATTTATTTTTAATTTTTTTTAATGTTTATTTATTTTTGAGAGAGAGAGAGAGAGGAAGAGAGAGAGAGGGAGAGAGAGAGGCAGGGGCAGAGAGAGAGGGAGACACAGAATCCGAAGCAGGCTCCAGGCTCTGAGCTGTCAGCACAGAGCTTGACACGCTTGAACCCACAAACTGCAAGATCATGCATGATCTGAGCCGAAGTCAGACGCTTAACCAACTGAGCCACCCAGGCGCCCCATCCTGCCCCTTTAATCAATCACTAATCTGGTGGCTCTCCGTTTCTATAGTTTTGTCATTTCAAGAACATTACATAAATGGAATCTTACCGTAAGTAACCTTTAGAGCTGGCTCTTTGCACTCAGTAGAATTCTCGAGATGCACAGCACCCCGGTCTGGGTTACCACTGAGGAGCACCCCCTGGCCCAGATGCATGGAGGCACCGCCACCCAGTTACCCATTTGCCCGCTGAAGAGCGTCCAGGTTGTTTCCGGTCTGGGGCTGTTACATACAAAAGCTGATATAAACATTTGTACATGTGTTTTTGTGTGGATGTAAGGTTTCATTTCTCTGGGATGAACACCTAAGAGTGCCATTTCTGGGTCAAATGGTAGTTACATACGTGGCTTTTTAAGAAACTGCCACGCTTGGGGCGCCTGAGTGTCTCAGTCGGTTAAGCACCCGACCTCGGCTCAGGTCATGATCTCATGGTTCGTGAGTTCCAGCCCCGCGTCGGGTTCTGGGCTGACAGCTTGGAGCCTGGAGCCTGCTTTGGATTCTGTGTCTCCCTCTGTCTGCCCCTCCGCTGCTTGCACTCTGTCTCTTGCATTGTCTCAAATATACATAAACATTAAAAAACAAAAACAAAAAACTGCCACGCTGTTTTCGCAGAATGGCTGTGCCATTTTACATTCCCAGCAGCAATTTACGAGTGATCTAGTTCGTCCTCATTCTCACTGGCGCTTGGCATTGTCACTGTGTTTGAGTTTAGTCATTCTGATAGGTGGCAGTGAATTCTCATGGGGGCTCTGATTTGCGTTCCCCTAACGGCTAATATAACGTTGAGCATCTTTTCATGGGCTTATTTGCCACCTGCATATCCCCTACCGGGAAATGTTTCAAGTCTCCTGGCCATGTTCTCGTTGGATTGTTGCTATTTTTTTGTTTTTTTGTTTTTTTGTTTTTTACTTTTGAGTCTTGAGTGTTTACGTGCTCTAGATTAAGTCCTTTGTCAGCTCTATTAGTTTGCAAATATTTTCTCCCAGTCTGCATTTCCATCCTCTTAACAGAATTCTCTCAGAGCAAAAGTGTTTACTTTTGGTGAGCTTCAGTCTATCGCTTTGTCCTTTTACGGATCATGCTTTTGCTGTCAAGTCTAGGGTCCCCAGTGGTGTCCACAGGCACCCCAGGACTGGGACTGTCCCTAGACCAGTCTGGAAGAAAGTCCTGGCTCCTTTCAGACCTTCTCTGACACCACCCAGCAGGGGTGTTGAGCCTTGGGAGGGTGGGAGCCTTGCTGCCCATTCAGCCACTGCTGGTTGGGTTTCTACGGTGTTGGTTAGAGGAGAGCCAGCGTCACCCAAAAGATCTGTCTTGGTAGGCTGCTCTTTTCTTCTTCCTTTGGCTGGACAGAGCAGGCACGTAAGTTACCATCTCAACCCTTTTAATTCATACAGTTCTGTGGCATTAAGTACATTCACAGTGTTCTGTGCAGCCTTCACCACCCTCCATCACAATGTCTCCATCTTAGTCAACTGAAACTCAGTGCCAGTTCAACACTACTCCCCACTTCCCCTCCACCCAGCCCCTGGCAATTTCCCTTCTACTTTCTGTCTCTATGAACTTGACCACTCTCGGTACCTCATATAAGTGGGATCCCACAGTATTTGTCCTTTTGTGTCTGGCTTATTTCACTGAGCATAATGTCCTCGAGGTTCATCCATGTTGTAGCACGGGTCGGAATGTCCTTCCTTTTTAAGGTTGAGTAATATTCTGTTGTATGTGTGTATCACGTTTTGTTTATTCATTCATCCATCGATGGATACTTGCATAGCTTCCACCTTCTGGCTGCTGTGAACAGTGCTGCTATGGACACGGATGTACAAAATCTGCTCAAGTCCCTCCTTTCAGTTCTTTTGGGCATACGTCAGAAAGTGGAATTGCTGGATCATCTGGTAATTCTAGGTTTAATTTGTGAGGAACCACCGTACTGTTTCCACAGCAGCCACACAGTTTCACATTCCAACCAGCAAAGCAAAGCATCCCGATTTCTTTGCATCTTCACCTTTTTTTTTTTTTTAAATAATAGCCACCATAATGGGTGCAAAGTGTTGTTGGTCTTTTTTTGTCTGTGCCCGTAGGAGTTTCCCTGTTGCTATTTTCTTTGGCTCCAAGTATGAGATATAGGAGGAAAAATAAAAATGGAAAACTTAACACTGTATCATTCTTTGGCTCCCAAGGTCCCTAGCTGATCTGCTTTCTTCACTCTACCTTTCAGAGTCTTACCTTCTTCTTCTCCTCCTCCCCTCACCTTACCACTCCTTCCCCTTCTTCTTCTTCTTCTTCTTCTTCTTCTTCTTCTTCTTCTTCTTCTTCTTCTTCTTCTTCTTTTAATGTACTTAACATCCAAGGTTTTTAGTTGTATTCAGAGGAAGGGATAGGAAAAGTCTATGTACTTTATATAGTAGATATGCCATATCAAGAGAACCCAGAATCAAAGAATATACAGGTCTTCTCTTTTTTCTTAAAATTTACTAAAGAAACCAGACTGTGTGTCTTAAAAGCTTTCCACAGAATTAGATTTTGCTGACTGCATTTCCTGTGGTATCATTTAACATGTTCCTCTGTGCCCTCTATTTCCTGGAGAGTTGGTAGAGACATGATCAGATTCAGGTTAGAGTTTCTGGCAAGACTCCATCATAGGTGGGTTGTGCACTTTTTGTCTTTTTGTCTTTCTTTGGTGATATTAACTCCTTCAATAGTTACCAGTTTTCTTTTCTTAAATCTTTCTAGTAGCATCATGAATTCATAAGTTTAACTTTATATTTCCAATCCATTTCTATTATTATTCTTGCTGATGTTCTCTCCATGCCTGGCTACTAGCTAGAAGGAGCTTCTTTAAACTATTTTGACAGGGCCTCAGGTGTTTTTTTGCCAGCACCCTGGTTGTCTGGTATGAAAAGATGTTCCAGATTCATCTTGGACTATTTCTGCCCTAAATCTGGAATCAGCAATTCTTTGGGGAGCCCTGGATCCTTCTAGTAGAAAAGGTATTTGGAGAGCACAATTTGGGCACTGAGGGGTGCTCAGTAGCTATTGGCTTTGTCATTGTTTTTAGGCATCTTCTGTGAAACAAGTTAGGAAATAAGTGTTTAATAAATGTGCGTTTAAGATAAATATATCATGAATTCAAGTTGGTATTTCCACATCAAATTCAGAATGAAAGAGTTTTTAATTTTTATTTTTTAATTTTTAAATTTAATTATTATTATTATTTTTAGAGAGAAAGAAAGCATGTGAGTGAGAGAGAGGGGCAGAAGGAGAGAGAGGGACAGAATCGCCAGCAGGCTTTATGCTCAGCATGGAACCCGATGCAGGGCTCAATCCCACGAGCCTAGGATCATGACCTGAACCGAAATCAAGAGTCAGATGCTCAAATGACTAAGCCACCCAGGTGCCTCCAGAATGAAAAAATTTTAATTTAACCTCTTTGGTCTTAAAGATGTAAGTTTTTTTCCTCTCATGCCAAAAACTTGGTTCCCAAGGATATCAACATAATAACTCACTTACTTTCACCAGGAATAAACATACGAGTCTCAGAAGAACAATACAATCTCACAAAAACAATACACCACTTCCACAATTACTGAAAATGGTTTTTGTTTATTAGTCAATCATTTACTTATTTGTTGCCGCAATTTTTGTCCTTTGGGTATATCCCACTAGGAAGGCGCAGTGAAATTCCTATATGGTAAAGTCATTTGAAATAATTCCTTTGTGTTTATGTCATCAACTTGATATATGGTTATGCTCATTCATGTCATTTTGCTTTCAATTTTTAGGAATTAAAAAATTATTTTAATGTAATATTCACCTGGTTCTAAAGCCAAATCTATAAAGCAAATTATATTTGGACAACCCTATCATCTAACCTCGTCCTCTACCTATCATTCTCTCTCTTCCCCCACAGGTAATACTTTAAAGTTTTTGTTTGTTTTCCTTTCCATCTAAAAAAACAGAAGCAAAATCTACTTATGTATATATTCTTCCTTTCTTAAATAACGGGTAGCATACCATTCACTTTTCCCTGTCTTGTGATTTTTACTTACAGTATTCTGAAAATCACTCCTTGGCAGTGTACAGAGATATTCTTAATTCCTTTTTATAAGTATATAGTACTCTATTGTGTGCATGTATTGTAGTTTATTCAAGCGATCCCCTGTTGATGGAAATTAAATGCTTTTATCAATGGAGTTTCTATACTGAGTAACTCTGTCACACGGTTAAACAAGTCCCTACGGAGGGACCTTTCAAGCTACCTTTCAAGTTACGTCCCAATTCTCAGCAGCCTTCTCCACACCAAGGAGCTGGCTCTGTTTATGTATAGTACCTAGAGCTGGTTACTTCCCAGGTAGCAAATATTCCTGATAAGATACTAACTACACTCTGATTCTGAAAGTTACTTCAAAAAAATCTTATTGAAGGGAGAATAAGGAGTTATTATTTACCAGGTATAGAGTTTCTGTTTGGGATGATGAAGAAGTTCTGCGGATGGATGGTGGTGGTGATTGCACAACATTGGACTTAATGCCACTGAATTGTACACTTGAAAATAGTTAAAATGGGGGACGCCTGTGGGGTTTAGTTGGGTAAGCATCCGACTTGGGGTCAGGTCATGATCTCACTGCTCGTGAGCGCGAGTCCCGCATTGGGCTCTGTGCTGACAGCTCAGAGCCTGGAATCTTCTTCGGATTCTGTGTCTCCCTCTTTCCCTCCCTCCCCCACTCACATTCTGTCTCTCTCAAAAACTAAACATTTTAAATGAAAAAATTAAAACAAAGAAATTGTTAAAATGATAAATTTTATATGTTTCTCTTACCTCAATAAAAAAGGGAAAGATGTATGGGAAGTATAAACAAATTACTTAAAAATAGCAATAAAAATTTTTTAATGTTAAAAAAATTTCCCCAATACACTGCTACTTTATTGTGTGACTTTATACCAAAATGAGAATTTTATATGTAAACTAAATGATATTTTTAATTGGTACGAATGTGCTCTGTCACGGGGTCAACAGTAGATGTCTTCAACAAGGAGATGGCTCCTTTCTCCACTGCTGTAATAAATGAGGGTTGGTCACCTTCCAAGCTGAATCATATCTGACATGGCATCTGTACAAATTACTCTCCAAGTCTAATGAAGAGATAGCAAGTTAGCACTTTCCAGACTTATATTTATTTTACTACACGGTGACTTGAGTTTTATGGTTTCTAAATAAGGCATTTATGACCAGGAAATCCAGCTCAGTGACAAAGGAGACATACTGCTATATCCATTCCTGCTGATGTTGGAGTCAAGGTTTATTACACTGCACTGGGGAGGTCAGAGACTCAGGGCAAACCTTCATGGAGAATTGTGTTTAGCCCTAAATCCGGATCCGCTAATGGACGGGCTGTCGACTCTGGTGAATTGCCATCATGCTTCACCGTCTCTTCTTCATGACCTTGTCTCCACCTATAAAATACGGACTTACCACTGACTGAGAATGTTTCAAAGACGCCAAAAGATCCTTGGCGTCTGGGTGTTCAAGATGTACATCACACTTTCTTTCCTCAACTGGTTATGTGAAAAACAGCCTTTTAAAAGCCTTCAAGTAGGAAAAGCAGCCATTTTACTTCTTGGGGAAAGACTCCTCTTCCTTTCATCTCTGTGACTACACGGGGCTGGGTGACAATGAACTCACCTGCCAGCCACCGGGCATATCAGAGGCAGGACCGGCACCTGCAATCAGAGCTGTCACTTGACTTGGCTTTCTTTGGGATGACACAGATCGCAGGGCGTGTGCACACATGGCTGCCAGCGCACGGCTGGCTCAGTGACCAGCTTGTCTCCGAGTAGTCATCTCAAAAGCAAGCAAGGAAACTGATGAAGATGGAACTCTCGACAGAGCCGAAGAGGAAAAGCCAGAGGGCACAGGTGTCTGTGCAGGCTCGGCAACAGCTAGTAGAATTCAGAGCCAGGACACGTTGCAGCAGCACATTTATCCAAGGCAACTGGCAGATCTGAGGTCTAGACCTGCCTCCTGAAATCTGTACCACGGAGACATACGCGGGGGCAGACAAAATGGTACCACGATTCCCCATGTACCTAACCTCAGCTTCAACAACTGCCAACGTTTGTCAGTCTTGTCTCCTCCACCCAGCCTCTTTCTTTTCCTCAACTTTTAAAGCAAATTTCATATACCATGTTAGTTCACCCCCAAGTATTCCAATATCCTGGCCCTCTTGGGAATGGCTAATAATAATAAATACCCAATATTCACTACCAGAAAATCAGCAATGTTATTTTTAATACAGATGTGGTACAGAATGTTTACTTACAGCAGGGCAGAGATTCTAGTTAAATAAAATTAAAAACCTTTATTTTCCCAAATATAAAATTACTAAATTAATGTCTCAAAAGAAAATATAACATGGTGAAAGCTTTAAATCACACCACGATTCACCACAGGATTTATGGTTTACCAATTACATACTCCACCACTTTGGCAAAAGGATGAGATTTTTTAAAAGTTTATAAACCTAACATAGCAAAGACTGTATACACCTCCATATTGCACTTTTTTTATGTACAAGGATAAAACAGTAAAGTCAAGTGTATTGCATATGCTAAGAACGGCACAAATTTGTCACAACGAAACTTAATGCAGAAGCGGATGTGAGGAGTATTAAAAAATGTAGAAATGTAATCCATGTATGTACAGAGTGTGGAGACTGTATTAACAAACTCATATGTACATTACAATATACTGTACTACTTTTAAATTTTTTAGCATAGTTTTGTTTATTAATAGAGGCCTTTGGTTCTAAACTGCTTGACTAGTTTTAAGCTCACATAGTTGCTTAAGCTTTCCTATTTTTTAGATGCGAGTATATGAGTATAAAAGCACTCAACCTTCTGGCTCACTGGTACAAAAGTTACAATGATCAGTTCCCTTAGGTCATCAAAAACTAGTCACAAAAATAGTTCTTGTATTCAACCTGAATGTGCCACAGGAAAAAAAAAATATTTTCAAGGTTTTCCAGCTTAGCCTAGAGGCAAACGTTACTCCAGCCTCCATTTCAGTGCTACTGTCCCTGCTCTGTACATTCCAGAACACGTATTTTCTCTAGGCCATTTATTTTAATACTACTCTGTAAGGAAGAATAAAATCTCACTCCAGCTTAAGAGAGTTCGCCACACACCCCCGTTAAGACATAATGAAAAGTTCGAATATTGCCAGCAAGATTTAAAAAAATATGTGTACCCTCTTATGACTCTTCTAGAAAATCGGCTATGAAATAACACCGTTCTTGAGTTCCTTTCTCTCCCATTCCCCTTCACTTCTTCTTGTGCTCGGTCCTCCCTGTGTCTTGCACGAGCCCAGTGATTAACTTTGGAAATCATCCTGAGTTTGCAAATGACAAAGCCCCACATACGGTCCGTGAGGCAAAATCACACAACTGAGGATGAGCTGGTCATTCCGTGAACCAGGGTGCTTGTTGGAGTCCCACTGATGGCATTGAAGATGTGAAGGGAATTCGGTAAAACGCTCGTCTTCTCCTCCAGCGGGCAAATCTTGAGGCACAGAAACACAACATTACTGAAGTGGAATGCCCCTAAAGACATTTCTCAAAATGGCGTGTTTCATGTAACACAACTTATCATCCAATGGTCACTGTTACTCTGAATGATGGTATGCTCAGAGAGCTCGGCTTTGGCGGTTTGCAGAGGGATTGTGTCAGCTCATCTAGAAAATGGCCTTTTTCAGATCAGGATTTTAAGGGAAAGTCAAGTACAATGGGTTTTGTTTCCTTTATAAAGTACTGAATGGAGCCTTCTCTTCTAGACTCACCAGATTATAAGGTGGTGAAGTCTATCTTACACGTACTTGCCAGGGACACAACCTAGCCCTGTCGCTTGGAAAAGTCTTTTAAAATGAGTCCTGAGCATCTCTGTTTTTCCACTGGCTCCTTCTCTCAGGGTCTTACAGATTTCCATCCTGGGAAAGAGACAGCAGCTGCCCCTATGACCCTGAACAGGTCTCTCTTCACACTCGGTAACGCGGGGGAGAATTCTAGGGGCGAGACTTGACCTACTGCCAGGTGGAAATTGAGAGGAACATACACAGTCAGAGCCTCCCCGGGGAAAACCAAAAGCAAGTCTACTCCAGGTCACAACCCTTTTTGCTTAAGGATTCAAAAGAGTTTAATCTTCACAGTTGTTGAGATAATGGAAAGTTCAAGGTGCAGTTTAGAGCACGGCACTGCGAGAAATGTCCATATGATATGGGAGCTTATTCTAACATTATCAGTCCACATTGTTTTCCTACTTTCTTCTCTTCTAGTGCCAAATGCTGACACCCACTGATCAAACTCTCTGTTACACAGCAGTCTGTAAGCTCCATGGAAAAGACCTTGGGCTTTCTCCAAAAACTTATTTTCATGAGACCATCCCTTTTCTGCTTTATCATTTACACATGTATTTCTTTCATCAGTTCAATTTTTTTCTACTTTTCTACATGCCCGGAAGAGGGTGCCTCCCTCTGCACACACTTTATGCCAATGTCTGCAGTTATTCAAACTCAGTCATAACTTTACGTGAAGCAGTTTATCGAGGTTCAGAAAAATAAAATTAAAAAATGACATTACCATCCCATCTGAATGTGTTAGCATGGAAGAGGAGGAAAAAAAAGCAAGCAAGTTAAAGATCAGACATTTCAGTTAGTTTCCTGCAAAAGAAATTTCCTAACTGGATCGTCACATGATATGTTAACTGATATAAGTGGTCCTGGCTTTCATTTGAGAGACTGAACGATAATCGTGTAGGAAACCGGAAAAGGAGTTATGTGCAATGGAAGTACTCATGTTACTTGTGAAGAATGGCACTGTGATTTGGAAGAAGTTACTGTGGCCGATGGAGAATGGACCCCTACAAAATCAATACTCTGGAAGATGCTCTTTGACATGCACTTAGTTGGCTGGGTAGCTGCCCCTCTGACTACTGAGCCCACATACATGATCCTACTGAAAGGAGCTCATACAGGAAGGTGATAGTAGCCATGTAACCAGGAAAGATGCCCAAAATAACAAGGACTAGAGAAGCCACCATGAAGAATCCATTAGGGGACCCAAGTCAGCTGTGAACAGTCAAAAACTGAACAACCCTGTTCTTTTAAGTGGCGAAAGACATTTAATATTAACAGAAAATTCTTTAAACTAGGCTGGCAAGTCTTGGTCTTTTAAAGGATTGGGTGAATAAAAAGATTTCTAGGAACAAGCTAGGTATTTCTTTTTTATGTGAGTTTTGTTTTGCTTTGAGCTAGATTAGGGTGGGGAGGGACAGAGCTTCGAACCACAACCACCTCTAAGAGTGACAAAAAGGAGGTGGGTGCTGCTCTCCTCTGGTTGTGTTGGATGTTAACAGGTGGGCTAGCTCTTAGCCCTTCCCCAGGTAACCTGCACTCAGAGGGCAGCAGCATGTAGCATGCTACATTACTCTTCAGATACCAAAATTCTGGAAGGACATCAGAAGGTTTAGGCCATCCCAGGGCGCATGTGAGAACCCGACTAGCACGTGCTTGCTAAAAATGACAAGAACCGAGCGTGGCACTTACCTGCTCGTGCATGATCTCGGAAAGCTCTTTCGCCATCTCCCTGTAGTTGGCCTTCATTTCTTCCTGGTACTCTAGCTGGTCCTCTTTGATCAGCCGCTCATTTACCGCTAAGGCTTGACCGCAAGCTTCCACAAATTGCCTGAAATGGTAAGAGAGAGGGAAATAAAGTCATGTTGAGGACAAAGAGAGAGTCCAACTGGTAGCTTCTCTTTCTTGAATGAGCACAGATATGATGGCTACTTGAAGAGAAAGAGACATTTCCAGTGTACTTTACCTGAAAACTTCTTTAAGTAACTTCACTTTGTTGTCAGGGTATCTTTTTGTGTTTGTGTCATCTAGGAAAGCTCGGGCATATGCTAGTGGACCTGCGTTGACCTAGATCAAGAACAAAGATTTTAAAGTATGTTATTATAAAAATGACCATTCTCATTGATTTGGTTTCAGTTGGCATGTGCTAACAACGCTGTTCAAGCTAGTCATGACTCCTGCCCTCCAGGAACTGACAACCTGAAAGAGGAAACCATGAACAAAGCTTATATTATTATATGTCATTTGATTTTATCACCTCAGACATCATCAGGGTGTTTCAGATGATGGCTCATCTTACGAAGGAGGAAGCAGAGTTTGGAAAACTGAAGGACTTGTTCAAGGTTGAACAGCCAATAAGCAAAACACCTGAGGTCAGAGCCCAAGTCTTCCAATTGGTATTTGTGCTACTCTACACTGACTGAAGGTCCATGTGTGAGTTCAGTGAAAAACTAAAGAATATAGTATATTGGCCAATTTTTTAAAAACTGTTCACCTCTTTGAACTGTGTAGACAGCCATGGGCAAATCGATTTGCTATCTTCAAATGAAGTAACCAGCTGAGGTGTGCTGGAATGCCAAAGATTAGGGGCATTTAGCAACAGGGTGAGTGAACCAGAACCCTGCATCTCTTGATTAGCCAAGAAGAGTTCCTTGAAGTTGGATAGTCAAGATACACGGGAATGTGGAGAGAAAGAAGGTCAGATACACTGGGTGGGAAAGAGAAAGTCCTAGGCATCTGAGATGGCGTGAGAAAGAACTTGACATGTGATTATCACATCATTTTCCCTGGGAGGTCTGGCGGGCTTGGAAGGTAAGTAAGTAGGGAGGGTCTGTCACTGTTGGTGAAGGAGCTGGGCTGTGGTTCTGACCCATGGTAGGCATGACCTGTGCAGTAATGGCAGGAGAGCTGAGGTGTGGGAATTCATACCAGAGGTGGGGAGACAGAGGGCCACAGTGGTGGGAGATGGGCCTCCAAGTCAGGAACAACTAGTTAACCTGTGATGACTGCAGTTATCATCATACTGGTGTTGCATGGGGAACTATGCTAATGATCCAGACATGACCCAAATGACCAATTACCTAAAATGACACAATATACTCAATTTTAAGGATATGCAAACAGGAAAGTTGATATGATTTCATAAGGACTCACATAACCAGATCTTGGAGTACAGAGTCATATAGCCACCATGATGGCTCTGTCCTATACAAGAGCAACCCCAGTGAGGTTCTTGGTATAAGAATTACAGAAATACCTAAATAAAATGGTAAAGTTAATTTCCTATAGCTGCAACTTCACTGTTACCTTGGTGGGCACACACGTATAAAAAAAAAAAAATCTCCTCAGGGTCACCTGGTTGGCTCAGTCGTTTAAGCGTCTGAGTCTTGGTTTCAGCTCAGGTCATGATCTCATGGTTGGTGAGTTTGAGCTCCACATTGGCTCAAGAGCCTGCTTAGGATTCTCTCTCTCCCTCTCTCTCTACCCCTCCCCTGCTCATGTTGTGTCTGTCTCTCTCAAAATAAAGAAATAAACTTTAAAAAGAAACTCATCATCATGGAATAATGATCTTTGCTTCTTAAAGATGATTGGGTATTTATAAATCTCTAAGGTCGCTGTCAAATGGAAGGGTACATTATGCCCTTTAGAAAGCTCAATCTGTCCAGCCCCACCCTTTACTGGCGCCCATACCTCTCCGCTGGTGTTCTGATAGAGGCTGGATGTTCCCAGGCTATGTTAATGAGTGGTTTTGTTTTTATAGTTGCAGAAAAGTGTGGCCTCTGGACCCATTATGTAATTGCTCATGTTGTTAGAATATTTATCATATTCACTTGATAACTTATTTTGGTACATAAGTCTTTCAGGTCATGAGGGAAGAGGCTGAAACATCTACAAGCCCTTTTGTGGTGAATGACATTTAGAAAATGTTAGGCAACAATCCAGTGTGTATTTGATTAGAAAGGTAACAAGAACTGATTCCAGAAAATAAACGAAAAAAAACCTTAAAACTTACATATTACATCTACATGCAACTTTCATAAATGTAAGACATTTATGAGATAGAACATAAGTGGGGGAGGCGCAGAGAGGGAGACACAGAATCTGAAGCAGGCTCCAGGCTCTGAGCTGTTAGCAGAGAGCCTGATGTGGGGCTTGAACTCACGAACCATGAGATCATGACCTGAGCCGAAGTTGGACGCTTAACCAATTGAGCTACCCAGGTGCCCCAAATGTAACCTTCTTTGAAGAAAGGGATTGGATATAAGGATGTGTGTGTATGTGTGTGTGTAAAACATGTGCTAGAATTATCTATACATACTTAAAAAAATCACTAAAGTAAGAAGCATACAAATCACTGGAAGGAGGTGATTTGCCAATTTCCTTGGAAATCATGTAAGTAAGATACCTTTTAAAAACCAATTATTTTGAAGTATAATATACAAACAAAAAGGTACATATACCATGAGGTCATACCTTATTGAATTTTCACAACTGAACATACATATATAATCAGTAGATAAAAAATTATCTTTTCACTAAATGGTGCACATTGCTTGGATAACTATATGGAAAAAATGTATCTTGACCCCTATGTGTTACCACATACAATAGATTCCAGCTGGATTGCAGATCTATACAGGAATACTAAACACAGGAAGAAAACATAGGAGAACATTTTTGAAACAGATTTAAGAACGAAGTTCTTAAAGAGGGCGCACAAATGTTACTAATTAAGGAAAAATTAATTTACAGTAAAATGAAGAAACTTCTGTTAATCAAAACATACCATTAAGAGAGTAAAACTTAAGGTACTTTTTCAGATACAATTTTCATAGAAACCAGAAAACAGTTTTGTAAGGAACCCTACAGCTATTCACACTTCTTTATATTTAGAAGAGTCTTGATGTTTCCAGTTAGGCACCTAGAATTCCCCGAAGTACTAAAAAGACACTCCTCCAGGTGGGGTTTGGTGGGGGCCCCAAGTCTACCGCCCCCTTCTGGTATCAGGAGACACTGCACAGATACTGGAAGGTAACTTGGATGACCAGGTCAAGTAGGGATCTACACTAGACCTTGCTGGGCTTGAAATTTACCAAGGTCCAAATGAGTCCCTGCGTCTGTTGCCCTGTGGTTTGCTTTGACAGCGCCGGGCTCACCTGAACGCTCACGCTGCCTTGGAGTTTGAGCTGCAGCTTGATCATGTCTACTTCGGCTGAGGAACACAGCTGCCGGAGCTCGGCCACCTTCTTACTCATCTCGTCAATGGCTACTTCGATGGGGTTCAGGTCGGTGTGGTGCTGGTACATGACGGGGATCCGCTTCTTCACATAAGGGAAGCAGTGTATTGCTGTGGAGGAACGAGTCCCAGAAATGATGCCGCAGCTTGTACCGTCTTTACTACTATTGAGGTAGAAGTACTTATTATTCCCATTTTATAGATAAGGAACCCAAATCTTGCTAAAGTCACATGCCAGGGTTTCGTGGAACCACAGCACTGTCTTCCTTTATCACTGCGCATGTTTAATGACAGGTTGTATGGTGCAAAGTCAAGAGAGTTGGCTCTTTTTGTGTATGTTTGAAGAAATTACTATCGTTTCCTGCTCAGTTTTCTTAACCACAAATGCCTTACCTTCCTTGGAAGTTGTGAGATCTGAAAGACTAGTAGGTGTAAGAGGGCTTTGAAAACATTAAGAACGGTACAGAGTTTTGAGATATCAACAGACCAGATTTTAAGTCCAGAAAATAGTTCCATAAACACATCCTTGAGAAAATTCACTTCTCTAGAGAATTTTGAATTACATGCTTGAATTTGCACAAATCAGAGAAATCAGTGAAAAATAACAAGTAAGAACATATTTCCAAGTATTTTATAAACCAGATATTCAGGCTGTTGAAGTCACACTAATCATAAAGATATTTTGAAACAGAAGTGAATAAAAAACAGAAATAAGAATATTTACGTTTTCTTATACTTTTTTCTCCCCTACAAAAAAACCAACCAATAGTATTGTTTTCACTTATCATAATAAGATGCCTGAACGTATCAACAAAATGAATAGAAAAACAGCCAGTTCTAATTTGGGTCTGTTTTAAATTTCTACCTTTTTGCTTTACATGGCATATAAATATCTCTAATATCTTTACTTAATATATATTTATGAATAGACATGAGTGTAAATGCTTAAAAGCTAATTTTATTTTTTAACAAGCAAAAGTAAGACGGGAGTGTTACGCTTGGATCATTGCTGTTTAGTAAGTGGCTAGGGAGAGTTTACTTAGAAAGGCCTCAGTGAGAAAACAGGGCCAGCACCATGCAGCACAGAGTCCAGGTGGGTCACCCAAAGTCTGCACAAAGCGGGAGGTGTTCAGCCTGCTGCAGCCTCAAGTCACACCCTGACAGGCCTGTTCTAGTCCCTCAATGTTTTATCGATCACAGACCAGAGGTCTGTGTCTCCTATTTCTTTTGCATTCCTTGTGGATGGTTTTTAAGTGGCAGCAGTGGGATTGATCAATCCTCTTGGAACCTGACGCTTCTTTGGTAGCGTGGCAAGACCTGGGCCTCGCTGCTCTCCAGCCGGGGAGCCAGAGGTGCACCTGGGGGTGGACAGAAAGCGCTTTACAGACTGCCACTGCACTGCCATGAGTAAGAAGTGCCATGGAAGCGTTTCATGAGGCTAACAGCGGTGTCAAAACACAGGTGATTAGCGTAATCACAGTTATTTTTGAGTATTTCAGAGAGAACAGTTCACTCCACGGATGTCTGTGAGATATACGCGGACTATACGGATTTCATTCAGCGTAAAAGTCCTGAGTCTTGCGATGGTAAGTGGAGACTTAGAGAAGCAAGGGAGAGTATAATGATACAGAAAACTCAGAGCCTGTGCATGAGCCCACCAGGTCCACGTGAGCTGGGATCCCCCTGCCTTCCTTGCTGGCCCCATCTTTCTTCCTCTCCCTCAGACTCACTCAGCTCCAGCCATGCCGGCCTGCTGGTTGTCCCCTGAATGTGCTGGGCACAAGCACCCCCACCCATTGGCTTTTGCCCAGACAGCTCCTTCTTCCTCCAGATGTTTGCATGGCCTACTCCCTCACCTCCTTCAAGTCTGGACTAAAGTGTCACCTCCTCAAGTGAGGCCCCTCTGGGCTACTCCATTTTAAATTGCAACCCTACCCCTTCAGTCCCACCTTTCTGATCTCCTTTTGCTTTTGTCCAGAACACGTATTACCTTCCAACACAGGTATGTTTACCCATTATGTTTACTGGTTATTGTCTGTCTCCTTCTGCTAGAAGGAGACTGCCTAATGCAGACGTGTGTGTTTTGTTACAAAGCCAGGATGGAATACTGCCTGTGCTCCATAAATGTTGTGGAATCAATTAATGCATTAGTGTCCAAATGGCTAAATGAAAGAGCAAAGTGGCCTGGAGGGTGGAAGGTTAGGTGACTGACTGAGTGAAGCATCATGTTACTATAAAATGGCCGGACCTCATGCTGTGCGGCCTTTCAGGAAGGAAGGTGAGGAAGAAGGGGCTGAGGGGCATGGGTGCCTGTACAGCCTGGTGAGACTGAATAGAAGGTGAAGAGCAGGAGAATATTTCTCCCCTGAGTGGGAGTCTGGGCAGGATTTGGAAGACTCTGGAATAGTGATTGGGAAGAAGCTCCATGGCAGGAGTTCCATGACAGGAAGAGAGGAGGGGGTTAAGTTAGGAGGCAGGCTCAGAAATTTACACAGAAGGGGTGTGGAGGTTTTCCTGGTTTTCCAAATGATCCCACAATTGCAGCAAACTGACTGACCTACCCAGGGAAGTGAGCCTTTGCCGGGTTCAGAGGGCAGGCAGGGCCGGGGCTCCCCCACAACTTGAATGGTCAAAGGTCTGGTTTGAAGGAAAGCAATGGAAGAAGAGCCTGAAGGATTAATAACATAGGGGAAAACTCTCAAGTTCAAAGTCTTTGGAATATCCTGGTCTGTGTGCCTGTAAAGGTTGATATGGAGCTCACGTGTTTTTGGTAGCATTTTTACAACCCTTTCTCTAAATCTTTATGTTGCCCAGTAACTATCCTTTTGATATCTGGAGATCTTTCAGGGTGAAAACTATACCTTTTTTGGGTATTTTGTTGTACTGTAATCCCCTTTGGCTCATTAGCAACCTCAAAAGGCAAGGGGACCACTGGTGGATAAGATCCAGCAAAATAAAGTACATTCTTGCCCCTCCTGGGTATCATTTATGATGTTCTTCAACACAAGATGGATAGTGTAAGTCTATCCATTTTACAGATGGGGAAACTAAGGCATAGAGAGAGGTTAGGTGACTTGCCCGGGATCACAGTGAGCACTGCCCTGGGTCTGCAGGGCGAGGCCCGGGCTCTGTACTGCCCATACTTTCCCATCCCCACAGATGAGCTGACACCCCTGTGTTAACTCTGCCTCTCTCTGCAGCGGTGATACTCTGTCTCCTCTGTTCCGGCAGGTACAGAGCTTTGCTCTTGTTCTCTAGCTGATCAAAAACATTTCTGTGACAAAATGATAAACTGTGACCCTGAAGGAAATCTGGCCAGGGAAAACACTGTTTCTGAATCGATAATGCTACCTGAGCAGAATAATCCTAATAAAAAATCCTGACCCTGACTCATCAGGGAACTGGGTTTATTTTAAGCGCAGTGCTTAAACTGGAGCGGCACCAGAGTCACCTGGGGGGGGCTTGTTCAACACAACTAGCTGGGCCCCACGCCCAGAGTTTCTGATTCAGCAGGGCTGGGCGGGGCCCACAAATCTGAATTTCTCCCAAGTTCCCAGATGATGCTTATGCTGCAGGTCCAGGAGCAGTGTGATAAACACGGACTTAAGGTCATGACTGTAGAGATAAATGCCCCAAGCTGGCACAGTGACCCCACCTAGAAATGTAGTTATCTTGTCTAAGAAGAAGAATTTGCTACTGTGTCCATGAGAAAAACAACTCCTCTCCCTATGGGGAGGGACTACCATTTTTGAGGACAATACTGTTTGAATTTCACGTGTTATCATTACTCTAAAAGTAGTAGGGGCTCTTTCTTTAAGAAAGCAGGAGTTTTTTTTGTTTTTTAAATTTTAACTTTTATCTCCGTTCCTTCCTAGGAAGGGTGAAGAATTCTCTGTAATATGCTGTTCTGAGCTATTTTACAATGAGTCATGTTCTTTCTTTGGTAATAGCTTTACTGAGATACAGACTCACCCACTGAAAGTGTCCAGTTCAGTGGTGAGAGTGGAGCCCATGTGAAATGTGGCATCTTAACAGGGGTCCTTTCACTCATCATCACACTGTTCCCTATTATTGCCCGGCAACATCGGCTTCTAGACAGAGCAATGGACACCTTTCTGGTTCTACTGAACTATCACTCTTTGAAACAGCGGATGTAGACACACCTGGCTTTCTGAGCAGACGTCTCACCGGCTTTTTTTGAGGTCAAGAAAAGTGTTCTATTTTATGTTACCCTAGTCACGCTGCTGACCCCAACCCAAGAGTGGACAAGGTCAGGTTCCCCCAGAGAAGGTAAGAGTCTACACTGTCAGGAACTAGGAAATGATGCAAAACACATTTCTGAAAATGGGTTATCAATGGCTAACCAGGGTCCAAGGATCTATTAAAGCTCCTGTCACAGCTGAACAGAGAGCCTGTGAAGGCAGTGAGCTTCCTGGTAGGGCCGGCATCCAAGCTGAGGTTGGCCAGCCACTCTCAGAGATGAGACACAAGGGATCCAACCTCATATCCTATTTATTCACTCAGCCTAAAATCCCTGACCAGGTTCAGGCCAGGACCTGTGTGAGAAAGACATGTAGGGGTCTCTTCCTGTGAAGGAGACACAGAACTGTGTGCAGGGGCTCTTGAGGCCTGGGCCTGGAGAGGGGTCTGCATGGGTTTCAGAAGGTGTCTGTAAGTCACCTGAAATTGTGTGCAAAAGCTCTCTGAGGAGATAAGGGCCCACTGGTTTCATCAGATTCTAAAAAAGGGTCAGTGACTTGACTTTGGATATGAACCTCTGGTTGAGCAGAAGAAGAAAATGTAAACAGATAAATAGAAAAATGTCAGGAGTATTCAAAAGTAAGCATTAGATAAATGTTAAAATGAAATAGATATCTGGGGAAAGTTAACTAAGCCTGAAGGGCCCTTCCTTCTAGAAGCTTCTGGATCCCTTCCAGAGAACTCTTTACCTCAGCGTCCAGGCTAATGTCTGTATGGGATTCTGGAAGGTATTATGCTAAGCGAAATAAGTCAGTTAGAAAAAGAGATCATATGATTTCACTCCTAAGTGGAATTTGAGAAACTCAACAGATGAACACAGGGGAAGGGAAGGAAAAATAAGATGAAAACAGAGAGGGAGACAAACTATGAGACTCTTAAATACAGAGAACAAGCTGAGGGTTGCTGGAGGGGGTGGGGTAAATGGGTGATGGACATTAAGGAGGACACTTGTTGGGATCAGCACTGGGTGTCATATGTAAGAGATGAATCACTGGGCTCTACTCCTGAAGCCAAGACTGCACTGTATGTTATTTAACTCGAAAATATATTAATAAAAAAAGAAAAGCAAAGAAAAGAAAAGCAAAGAAAGGAAAAGAAAAGAAAGGAAAAGAAAAAAGAGAGGAGAAAAGAGAAAAGGAAAGAAAAGAAAAGAAAAGAAAAGAAAAGAAAAGAAAAGAAAAGAAAAAAGAGAAAAGAAAAGAAAAGAAGCGAAGAGAAGCCAGGGCAACGGTACCTGTCAATATGGTTCGCCGTTTGCACTGCTCCTCAACCCCACCCTGCCTTTTCCCGGTCTGAGTGAAGGGCATCTCAAACATGAAGCGGCGAATGTTATGAGATCTCTCAAATTCCGTTTTCCTTTCTTGCAATTCTTTTTCATCAAAGAATGGAATCACGTGAGTCACCTGGATGTATGCATACTTGGAATCCAGATCCTTAGGGTTGACCTTTAAGGGAATAAACAAAAGGGGAGATTCGTGCTATTTGAAGGACTCTTTCAAAGCATCCCTAAGCTTGTCTTTCCACTTCTTACTAATACAAGATTTGGGAAAGTTTAGAAAAGTGGGAAAAAAAATAGTACAACAAACACCCACATACCCACCACTTAGAACAATTGCTAATGCTTTGTTCAAGCATACACACACACACACACACACACACACACACACACACACACACACACGCATACGTGGACGCACACTTACACATGTACATATAGACTTTTTGTTGTTGTTGTTGTTGTTGAACCATTTCAAAGTAAGTGGTATCCATCATGGCACTTCCACCAGCATCTCTTAAACAGGAGGACATTCTCCTCCATGATCATAATGTATATCATACCCAATAAAACTAACTTAATTCAACACCCAGTCCATTAAAGTTTCTCAAATGTCCCCAGAATGTTATTTATCACTATTTGTGTTTGAACCAGAATCTAATAAACGATCATATTTAATCTAAAATTCTCTACTTTTTTTTTCCTGACACTGAATTTTTTTTAAGACATCATGTTAGTTTTCTTGCTGAGTGACTCCCTGTCTGGATTTTCCTGCTGGCTTCCTGAACTGCATTTTTACATATTTGGCTTAGAGAGAAAAATGTTTATTTTAGTAATAATGTTTAATACCTAGAACCTCAAATTATAATTAATCCACAGATTATATGTAAATAGAAGTGGACGAATTAATACAGGTACAGACTAGTCTAAGACTAATCTAACCATAAGTTTAGCTCCTGATTAACTCAGCACATAAACGCTTTTAAAACTGCATTGCTACAATTCAATTAGCAGTGCTCTAACATCTGTGACGTGCTAGATAGAACATTAAACATAGATATTTCCCATACAAGCCCAATAGCTAATATATTAGGGAGACAAATGAATTTTGCACAAATGAATTGTATTTAAGCTTGTAGAGCAATAAAAGGGGAAGGGTGTGAAAGAAATGAGGGCAAAGAATTTGGAGACAATTCTGGAACTGGGCTGACAAATCAACGAGGCCAAGAAGGTTTTGCTTAAAAGCCTCTAGTTATCATGCGCCACTGTCCTCTCAACAGGAATGTTTGTGAAGAAAAATGAAAAATGGGTATGGACGTGCCTAAAACTTTGGAAGTTAAGAAAATACATAAAGTCATGAGTTATTAACTTCTATTTTAGAAATAGCCATCCGGCCAATCGCTACAACTGTGTTCAAACCTATGAAACGTGACTCTCCTTAGCAGAAGCCATGTAAAAGCAGTGGAAATGCACATGCTTGCCTAGTTCTCAGTGGTATTTCCCTAGTTGTCATTTCCGAAGTTGTACGTGCGAAACAGGAGCAACGGAGGACCGGTGTTTGGGGGAAGGGAAGAAGGTCGGGAAGGTGTTCCAGCTGCTACAAGGACAGCGGATTGAGGGGGAAGAAGAATGCACATGAGGGTCCCGAGGAGAGGTTGTCACGTTGAAGCCACAGCTTGACACAGACAAAGGTTTCAGTTTCAGAGAAAGAGGCAAATTGGACCTGGGTAGTTCGGTTTAGGAAAAAAGTAGGCCTTCAAAAGGTCGTGTTAAGGGTTCTGGTTAAAAACAGACCAACAATGTGTGTTTATCCCTTTCCTTCACGCAACTCTCTGGTATAGAATTCACCTGTGAGGACCAAGGAACGAGGACAGAAGACAGCAGTGGGTGAGAGAGTTTAATGAATTTCTGGAAGGCAGGTGCAAGGAGGTGTGTTACCCAATGTGGCAGAGACACCATTTTCCCACGCAGGTGGGGCAAGGAAGGTTTCTGAGGAAAACGGCACCTGGTGATGACAGAGGTTCTAATCTAAGTTCCCACAGAGGGATAACCAGTGAGTCAGGGTATCTCTCTGAAGCTTGCTGCTATGGACTGAACGTCTGTCCCCTCCAAATTCATAGGGTGAAATCATTTTTTTTTACAGATTATTTATTTATTTTGAGAGACAGAGAGTGAGAGAGCACAAGTGGAGGAGGGGCAGAGAGAGAAGGAGGGGAGAGAATCCCAAACAGGCTCTGCACCACCAGCACAGAGCTGCACAGAGCCCACCATCAGCACAGAGCCCAACTCGGGGCTCAAACTCACGAACCGTGAGATGGTGACCTGAGCTGAACCAAGAGTCAGATGCTTAACCAGCTGGGTCACCAAGGTGTCCCTCATAGGGTGAAATCTTAACCTCCAGTGTGATGGCACTGAGGCAGGAGGTGACCAGGTCATGAGGGCAGAGCCCCCATGAATGGGATTCATGCCCTTCTAACAGGGGCCCCACAGAGACCCCTCACCCCCTCCACCATGTGAGGACACAGGGAGGAGATACTCATCTGTGAACCAGGAAGGAGGACCTCACCAGACACAGAAACTGCTGGTGTCCTGACCTAGGCTTTCCCAACCACCACAACTATGAGAAATTCGTGTTGTTGATAAGCTGCTCAGTCTGCGGTGTTTGTTACATCAGCCCGAATGCACTGATGCCCATAAGGGACCAGCAATAGGATTCGGGTGGCCAGGAGAGGTGTGGGGTGGAAATCAGGGTGAGCATCAAAGTCTATTTGGAGTGGTGAGGCCCCAGGTTCCCTTCCATTATCCCTGCTGCACAAGAGAGGAGAGGTTGTTCCTTAGAGGAAGTGGTCTGGAAGAAGTCTAAAGGGGTCCACCAGTTTCAGTGGAAACTGGGGGCAAAGTATGAAGTGGAATACGGGACAAGCAGGTCGAAGCCTGCGGGCTGAATGTGGGACCTTCAGCCCTTGCCGGTCTCCTGAAACCAGAATCCAGTAATACCTGTTTCCTTGTCCTCTCTACCACTTAGACAGGAGACGGAAAACTCTTCGCTGGAGAAAATGTAGGCCCTCAAGGAAACAGATTTCAGAGACTAGGGACTCCAAAGCAGGGCTCAGGAAGGAAAATGAAGTAGGGAGTCTCCAAAAGGGTGAACTTAGAAAGATATAGAGCTTATCCCTGTTGAAACTGAGCAGGACATTTTTATTTGCTTAATATTTAATATTTATTTTTATTATTTTTATTTATCTTTTTATAAAAGTTTATTTTAGTTTTGAGGAAGAGAGAGGGAGGGACAGGGAGGGAGGGAGAGGGAGAATCCCAAGCAGGCTCCACGCCAACAGTGCAGAGCCCAATGTGGGGCTCGATCTCATGAGCTGGGAGACCACGCTCTGAGCCGAGATCAAGAGTTAGACGCTTAACCGACTGAGCCACCCAGGCGCCCCTATTTTTATTATTTTTAAATTGAAGTATAACTGACATACAATATTACATTAGTTTCAAGCATACAACATAGTGATTCAACATCTCCATACCTCACGCTGTGCTCACCGTGAATGCAGCTACCGTTTGTCATCACGCAACGCTATTACAGTGTCATTCGACTTTATTTCCTATGCTGTGTCTTTCACGAGTTCTCCACTCCATAACTGGGAGCCCACATCTCCTACTCCCCTTCACCCATTCTGTCTGTCCCTCCACTCCCCTCCCTTCCGGCAACCATCAGTTTGTTCTCTGAACTTATAGGTCTGACTCTGTTTTTTGTTTGTTTATTCATTTGGTTGGTTTTCTAGATAGCAGGAGGACATTTTTAATGCAAAAAACAGGAGCTCTATCTTGGCCTGAATTTCAGGAAGCAGAGGGATACCGACCTTCCTGGAGATATCCTGAAGACAGTGTGGAACACATACTCACATACACACACCCCCCTGCCACATACACATACACACATACATACATGCACACACACATATATAGATACATACACATATACACACACACATACACACGTACATAGAAACGTGTACTTTCTCAAAGGGTCTTTGTAAGAGCAATACAGCAGAGGACAGCCTTCCTAAATAGAAAGTAGATCTCAATCCTACAAATGTGCTGGCTAGTTAGGTCCTTCCTTGATCTACCTATCTGCTTGTCCATCTGTCCATCATCATACTGAAATGGTATATCAGATGTTAATTATTTTGTAAAAGAATATCTTTTTAAAATCATGAAATATTTACTTAATGATGGACATCTGGAAAGCACAGAAAGCTATCAAGAAGAAAAAAAATTATACTTGCCACTCAAGGCCAACTATCCTTTAAAAAATTTTTTTTTTAAACATTTATTTATTTTTGAGAGACAGAGCAAGTCAGAGCACAAGTGGGGGAGGCACAATGAGGGGACACAGATTCCAAAGCAGGCTCCAGGCTCTGAGCTGTCAGCACAAGGCCTCATGCGGGGCTCAAACTCACGAACCGCAAGATCATGACCTGAGCTGAAGTCGACGCTTAACTGACTGAGCCACCCAGGCGCCCCTCAAAGCCAACCATTCTTAACTTTTCCTGTTTTTTTGCCCCATCTACATTTATGAACATACATGATCAAGCATACATAATCAATCAATACAATATCTTGACTATGAAACATTTCCAAACATGCTCATACCTTGCCAGAATCCTGTATCATTTTCACATTTTCAGAACCAAATTTATCTGAGTAAAGTTTAAGGAGTCTCTGGGAAATTTCTGACAGAGGCGTGAGTTTGGGTTCTTTGTAAATATACTCTTTTCCATCTTCATCTTCAAAGAATCCCTGTGACATAAAGCACAATTAGAGCTGTTCCCAGGTATATCCCCAGGCTTACCACCCAGGAAGGGTTCTTGTGTTATAGGGGTTAAAAAAAAAAAAGAGGTGGGAGGGAATGATTCTAAAATAAAGTCCTACTTAAACAGGCTTTCTGAATGGGAAGGAAAATGATAATAATGTGAAATCAGGTTGCAAAGATAAAAAGAAAACACAAAACTGCAAACTCATTCAAGAATGCTGTCATTAAGTGTTGAGTGAAATGAAAGATTGGGGACTCGAGACTGTTCTCTCATGATCTAATGATGGGATTCAAGCCTGTTTCACATTCCCAAGAAGCAGAGCTCACTATGAAATGATTCGGCAGGAAATGTACACACCTCCCATCTCATGCCTCCCCCATTTTCACAGGATTTTACGGCATAAACAGAAACATTCCAGTCTGGAGCAGCTCTGGCAAACGTTATGGCAAACGTTACCTGAAGTTTGTATAAATTCTAGTTTGCTTTACTTATGAGAAAAATATGAAAGGGCTGGAGCATGGCATGAGCAAAGATTTTCATTATCACCAGTTGATTATCATGTGGTTTAGCACCAATCATGTCTGCTGAACACAGCAAGGCTTAGAACTGCATGGGAAGTGAAAAAGGTTGAAAATTTTAAAGTCCAGATTGGGGTTAATACTTGAAATTAAAAAAAAAAAAAAAAGTTTCTCGTCTAAAAATAAAAGAGAGAAAATGGTGCAAAAAACACAGTATATTAAAAAAAAAAAAATGCAGGCTAACATGAGACAAATAACACCCACATCAAACTAGTGTAGATGCAGTAATTTCACTACATTACTTGCTTTTTAAGCATTTACTGTAATTACCTCCACATCTGTTTCACTGTCTGTAAACTGGTATTGCTATAAAGTTATAAAAGACAATAACAGGATAAATTGAAGGTTATATAGTGCTCACAGAAAACCACACACCCTAAATAAATGGATTATAATTTATATCATTTAATCATGTTAGAGACTTTGGAGGTTAAATTCTCAGTTAAATTTAAATAAACCCTTTTATACAGGGCTTCTGAAATATTACAACAGTAAATATACTTGTGGAGATATTATATTACAAAATATAGAGATGCACAGGGAACAAAGGAAACCAGAAAGTCTTAATTTTGATTTTAAAACATGCAGTGTAGATGTGTAAGGAAACAAGTGATTTATTTCTGTAAATGGAATAAAATGTTAATTTTTTTTTTTTTGGAGTTTGTAATGATTGGACAGATACACATACAGACTTGAAAAGGAAACTTGCAAGTCACACGGAAGTACCAAAGATGCCACTAAAAATGTCTTATGGAGGGAGAACTTACCGCTGCCTTAAGAAAGTAATAAAGAAAAGACAGGAAGAAAGAAAAAAAGCAGAAAGTTTACTACTGAGGAAGATAAGAACCATACTAAATATGACAAATTCATCAAATTAGCATTTATAGAAAACAGAACACTTACAAAATACAACTTTATAGAATTAAAAAACAAACAAACAAAAAAACCCAAGGATTTAGAAGGACGGTCTGCGGAACAGAGAGGATCCTCACCTGTCCAAAGAAGGCCACTCGGAAATATGTCCCCAGGAGCCTGCGGCCAGAGTGCATGACCTCAGTTACTTTGCTGTAGGCCCGGTGTAGTGTATCATACAGATGGGCTAGCCTCTGGAAAACAGGACAAAAAACCCATTTCTTCCTACTTGTAACTAGTAGGATCAATTGTAAAATAATTAAATGAGAATGAATAAGTAAAAATTCCTTGGACTTGAGTAAAAGAAACAAAAACAAACAAAAAACCAAAAGACCAAAAACCAATGGTAATGCACAATGGTAATGACCATTTTTTCGATTACCATGTTTTCTACCCAGAAAGCCACCTTGCGTACCAAGGACCCATCGAATCTCCACATTGTGGTAAGCAACTTGTTTTCAAGTTAATGTGACATGTTGGAGATGGTAGAGCCCTACGATGACATTTTTAGTCTCTGCTTTTCCTACTTTCTTTGATAAGCTCAAAGAAGCTGGACAACTCCCCACCCTGCACCCCCCCAGCCCAGGAAGGATGACAGGGACACCGGCTTTCCATGCAGGGGAGCAAGGAAGAGCTCTGAGGAAGAAGGCACCTGATGATCATAAAACTCTGTTCTTGGCAACCTTTCAAAAGTAGAGTGCCACAGTTACCAATCCTTGTTTTTTGAGATTTGGTGTCGTATAATGGCTTGAGGGTGGTGACCTCCAGCATCACACAGAGGGTCAGAGGCCACATGGTCATCTCTGACTGGGGTCTGCTTGCTCTCTTTGCATACAAGAAGGTCTGGGTATATGTGTTGTCCCACCGTCCTCTCAAAGAGGAAGAAACAAACCACTCTGATACCTCAAAATCTCTCCGCTTCTCATAAATGGGGATGATGAGTTTATAGATGTCAGCGATTAGCTCATAGCGTTCAGCCTTCCAGAGTCCATCTGCACACTGCTCTAGAAGCTCCATAAGTACATCCTGATCAAAGAAGAAGGCCACCGGCCAGAGAACAGTGTTACAGGAAACATGACATTTTATTCTTTGCAGAATGCTTAACCGGTTAAGAGGGTTAGGAAGAAAATTTCAAAACACATAATATTTCTAAACACTAACTTCCACACTTGTTACAGCTCATCACTATGCTCTTTTTCTAAAAAAATTTTTTATGTTTATTTTTGAGAGAGAGAGAAAGAATGCGAGCAGAGGAGGGGTAGAGAGAGAGGGGGACAGAGGATTCAAAGCAGGCTCTGGACTGACAGCAGAAAGCCTGATGTGGGGTTCAAACTCACAAAAAGTGAGATCATGAACTGAGCTGAAGTTGGATGCTTAACTGACTGAGCCCCCCAGATGCCCCACTATGTTCTTTAATGAGCCATTTTTCAGTCATTTACAAGCAGAAATGCAGGGTCACAATGTATGACCGTGTAATAGTTAATACCATGGGAAAAACTGACATTGATCACTTCACACAGTCTCTCAATTTTTGTTGAGTTCTCTTTTTATAATTAGAATTTCAATTTTTTTCCTTTCTGAGAAACAATGACAATGCTGAAACACAAAGTTATTTAACTGTGGCTTTAAACCCAATTAGACACCTCAGAGCAATTTAGTAATGGCACGTAGTGGGCATGATGCCTGCCACACCAACATCCTTTCCTCCTTTCCTTGGAAGTTTCTACCTACTGGAGTTTGGGTAGTCAGCCCACCTCTATTAAAGTCCTTGAACTTTGAAGGAAGCTAACACTTGCCATGACACAAGGGCTGGGGCATGTGGCTCAGGTGTAAACTAATCAGCATAAATCTACTTCCTGGCCACACTGTTTCATTTTAAATATATTTTTTTAATGTTTATTTCTGAGACAGAGAGAGAGAGAGAGAGCGAGTAGGGTAGGGTAGAGAGAGGGAGACACAGAATTTGAAGCAGGCTCCAGGCTCTGAGCTGTCAGCACAGAGCCTGACGTGGGGCTCGAACTCAGTGACAGTGAGATCATGACCTGAGCCGAAGTCGGACACTGAACCGACTCAGCCACCTAGGCGCCCCTTGGCCACACTGTTTACAAAGTGGACATGGGACCTAAACAGACCAATCAGGGTGAATCTTAGGACTGAAGTGAGAGAAGTTTTCTCACCAGCCCAGACAGGAGAGGCGGCAGGGAACATGACAGGGGCTGACATCCATTTCATGGCCAACCAGGGGCCCGTCTGCCTTAGTAACACAGTGGAGAGCTCCCCCTCCCTCCCAAAACAACTATGTCATAGATAACTGTAAAACATTTGCATCGATTGCTGTCAATCTCTCTGTAATTTCCTAATGGAAGACAATTTACTTGATCTTTATTATTTAAGCCCATTTGAGTGGGGTTTCATGAATGATGTTGAGCAAATTTTCATGTGCTTATCTGTCATCTGTATAGCTTTGGCAAAGTGTCTATTCAAATCTTTGACTCTTTTTTCCACTGAATTATTATTATTGGCTTTTGAGAGTTCTTTACATATTTTGCATAAAAGTCCTTTACCAGACATGTCTGTACTTTTCTCCCAATCTGTAGTTTGTGTCTGGAATTTCTGATCAGTGTCTTTTGAAGAGCAGAGGTTTCTAATTCCGATGAAGTTCAATGTATCAAGTTATTCTTTTCTGGATTGTGACATATTATATTGAAGAAATTTCTAACACAAGTTGGCAAAGATTTTCTCCTATGTTTTCTTCCAGAAGTTTAATAGTTTCACATGTAAGTTTATGACCCATGAAGTAATTTCTGAATATAGTATAAAGTATGGATCAATTTTTTTATACAAATGTCCTATTGTTCCAACACCATTTGATGAAGACTATCCTTTCTTCATTGAATTGCCTTTGAATCCTTATCAAAAGTCAAATGGACTGTATGTGTGTGAATCTATTTCTGGTTTCCCTATTTTGTTCCATTGATAGAGGTGTCCATCCTTGTGCCATTCAATACCACAGTTTTGATTACTACTACAGCTTTAGAGAAGGGTGTCTCCACAGTGACAGTAATGATATTTTGAGCCACACAATTCCTTGTTCTGGGGGTCTGTCCTGTGCACTACAGAATCTATGGCAACATCAAAAGCTTCTACCTACTAGATGCCAGTAGCAGTACCCTCTCCTTTCCCCCTTTCCCCTAAATGTGACATTAAAAACGTTTCTAGCTACAAATTACCAAAAGTCCCCTGGGAGATGGGGACAAAATGATCCCAATTGAGAACTAATGTTAATTTATAATAACCTTAAAAGTCAGATAGTATGACTCGTTGAATTTTTTCAAAACTGTTGTGGCTAGTCTCTTCCTTTGCTTTTCCATATACATTTTGAATCCATTTTGTTAATTTCTACCAAAACTCCGATGGGAGTTTGATCAGAACTGCTCTGAATCCATAAATCAGTTTAGGGAGAATTGATAACAATATGGAATCTTCCACTCCATATATTTAGGTCTTTCATTTTTTTCATCACTGTTTTGTAGTGTTTAGCATAGAAACCTATATAGATTTATATCTAAGTTTTTGATGTCATTATAAATAGTAATGTTTTTTAATTTTGAGGGTTTCTTTCAAGGAAAGTGCTTTACTGAGTAAGATTTAAAGTCATCCAGCACACCTGTTTGTAGGAATAATATAAAACAATCACTGATAGGTGAAACCATGGTATAAGAATCTCTAAATGTGAAAAAGGTTGAATGCTTTTTGAATATTGATCTTGTATCCTGTTATCTTGTTAAACCCAATGTTAGTAATTTTTTTTGTAAATTCTTTGGGATTTTCTCTGTCACAAAGACAACCGTATCTAATATGAATATAGGCAGTTTTATTTCTTTTTCTTGCCTTATTGCACTGGCTAGGACATCCAGCACGATGTTGAATAGGAGTGTTGCAAAAGCAGATATTCTTGTTTTGTTTCCAATTTTAGGGAAAAGCTCTCGGTCTTTCACCACTAAGTATAATGTTAGCTGCCGGATTTTTGTAGATAATCTTTTTTATTTTTATTTTTGAGAGAGACAGGGACAGAGCGCGAGCTGGGGAGGGGCAGAGAGAGAGAGGGAGACACAGAATCCAAAGCAGGCCCCAGGCTCTGAGCTGTCAGGACAGAGCCCGAAGTGGGGCTCAAACCCATGGACTGTGAGATCATGACCTGAGCTGAAGTTGGCTGCTTAACCAACTGAGCCACCCAGGTGCCCTGTAGATAATCCTTTTTAGGTTGAGGAAGTTCTTTTCTCTTCTTAGTTTTGTTGTTTCTTTTTAGACCATGAATGGATGTTGAATTTTTTCAAATTATTTATCCACATCTATTGAGATGATCATACAGTTTTCTTTATTTATTCTGTTAATATAGTGAATTATATTGATTGGTTTTCCAATGTTGAGCCAACAGTGCAATCCTAGGGCAAAGCCCACTTGGTCATGCTTTATTTTTCTTGTTTCTATATTGCTAGATTAAATTTGCTAATATATCTCTTAAGGCCAGTTGCCTTTACACATGTTTGTATCCTCTATTATACTGTAAATGAAGGGTAGGACCTATGGTTTTCACTAGTAATCTAATGTTTCACTTCAGGCCTAATGCCAACAGTTAACAGACCCAAAGAAAATAAATACATTTAAAGTAGTTGCAAATCAATTTACCAGAAAGTAATGTAGGACTTAAAAAAAAAATCTTTAAAGCAAGACATTTACCTCTTCTGTCATGTTTACAACATACAAATCGTAAAACTGTCATCAGTGTGACGAAACTCTGAGCCAGTGCTTATAAAGAGGTATACCAGTTGCCTCAAACTTTTGTTGCAGGTCTTTTAACTGCAAACATTAAATATTGTCTAGTAACTACGGTACTAGTACTAGTATGTAGTACTATGTTACTACATAGTAACAGCTATAGACAAAGAAGAAATCAGAAAAGGTTCTAACTCCCTCTCTTCCCCTTGTGCATTAGAGTTGCACAATAGAGTTTTTGGGTAATCTCCTGTACCAAATTCCCCAGACTGGGAGACTAAGATTTGAATACTGTTCTTACTCCTGTTTAGTCAAACTGGAAACATACAGAAAATTTAATAACGATGAAACCTGAATTCAAGCAGCGTATCAATGGACAGCTGAGTTAATGATGGAAAAATCTGTCATATTTGGTTAAAAAAGATGGACTTCAACCAGGGAAACTCTCTAGAATGGTTGGAAAATGGGAACATTTGATAAAGTGAATAGAGCTTAGTAAATAATTGAAGTAAGTATCACAATCTGATGGCAACCGGCAATTAGAAAATAACATGCCATTGGGGCGCCTGGGTGGCTCAGTTGGTTGAGCGACTAACTTTGGCTCAGGTCATGATCTCACAGTTTGTGAGTTCCAGCCCCGCGTCGGGCTCTGTGCTGACAGCTCAGAGCCTGGAGCCTGCTTCGGATTCTGTGTCTCCCTCTCTCTCCGCACCTCCCCCACTCATGCTCTGTTTCTGTCTCAGAAATAAATAAACATTTAAAAAAATTAAAAAAAAAAAAGAAAATAACATGCCATCAATTTTTTATATGCTACTGGATGTTATTTTATCTTTTTTTTCTGATTCAGGAGGCAGATCTGTAGTTTATCACTCTGATATCAGTTATTATTACAAAGAAATGGTGATATGTACTATAAAAGCAAAGTCTATATAGATTTTACTCAAAAACAAACTAAAAATGGTTTCTATAAAAAAAAGATAAGTCCTCTCATTAAAATAGAGTGTGGATTACTGAACATCAAAGTTTAATTTAGTCAGGTAAATTATTCAAGCCAATGTCAAGTCTACAAATACCTAGACATTTATAGACATAGTATTTTGAGTAGGAATAACCAGTAAGAAAAAAAAAAAAGAAAAGAAAGAACCAGTAATCATAGATAGTTCATTTTGAAAGACCATATGTCAATACAAAATTGTAGAGTCGTAGAAACTATGATGTCATAGTAATTAAACACTGGGACATATATGAGTAATAGTTTCAATATAATTCCATGTATTAATTTACTTAGGATTCTCAGCAATCACAGCACCTGAAAACCAGAACTAATCCAGACAATGGCTGGACAGTGATGACCTTGAAAGGTGGTTATACAGAAAGCCTAATGGTTTTATCACCTCGCTTAAAATTTAAATGCCAAGATATATCTTCTAAATTGCCAATCCACGCAAAGAAGTGTAAGTAATTACTGGTTGGAAAAAAAATCCTCAATGAACTTAATGCATCTGGAAAGCTCACTTTTTATGTTATTAGACTGACCTTAAGAAGATCTCAGTACCCTAAGCTCATAAGCCACTGAGACAGCTGTTTAAAATGTAATTAGCCAGTTCCGTTTTTAAGTGTGCCATAGCAATGCAACTGAGGTCACCGAGGACCTGTCTGTCTGTGGAATTAGCACACTAATGCTGTGTATGGGGGTGTGTGTGCACAAAAAAGCCTATAGTAGCCTGTGTATGTGCAGCATATTTAAACGTTTTCATTTAAATGTCACTTGTTCCATCTGGCATTAATTTAATCTAATCATAATTCCTATGAAACTAAATGTTGTCCCTATTATCTGCCATTTAGAAAGAAAGTAAATGCATGACTGGGCTTGAGCAATGGCATAATTCATGGCTTAATTCACATCTCCACCATATTATTCTTCTCAAGTTACAGTTGAGAATCCCTTACAGCAGAATAATCACTTGGGATGCTTGTTAAAATACAGATTCCCAAAATCAACAAACCCAAACTAAAACCAAACCAGATTTCAGACACCACACCCACCCACCGAATATGGGGATTAGCAGAGCAGGGGAGCTTGGGAATCTAAGTAATTTCTAACTAAGCACACTAAAATTTGAGGGCCACTGTACCAGGTGAAGCCTTCTGAGGCAGGTACATCAGTTATACATCCTCAAGCTAACACATGGCACAGAGCTAGTTTATAGAATGAATCAATGTACGTAAATATAGAAATTTCCATGGGGAGCTTGAGTGGCTCAGCCAACCGAGCTGACTCTTAATTTTAGTTAAGCATCCAACTCTTCACTTTGGTTCGGGTCACGATCTCAATGTTCGGAAGTTTGAGCCCTGCATCAGGCTCTGTGCTGACAGCGTGGAGCCTGCTTGGGATTCTCTGTCTTCCTTTTCTCTGCCTCTCCCCTGCTCTCTCTCTCTCCCTCCCCCGCCCCCAAAATAAAATAAATTAAAAATTAGAAATTTCCAGGTCACAAAGAACTCAGACAACTTCTAGCTGAGACTGTAAGGGACTGTGGTTTTGGTGTTTCTCCTCAATGGGAAGAAAGCATCACACGCAGTCCGGTGTCCCAGGGCAGGGACCATACCTTGCTCACACTGCTATCTCCAGTACTCTGTTCAGTGCCAAGGAAGCTCGGTAAATATTTGCAAAATGAAGCGGGACATATACATCCTGGTGTGAGCCAAGGGTAGAGCAATTAGACAAGTTGCATGGGTGAAGTTCACCAGTCACTACTGCAATGACCTGAAGGACTACAAAAGTGCCTCCACGGATATTGATTTTGGGGTTACAAAGAAATTTCAACAAGTGGGCAACTGGTCAGGATGAACTGTATTTTCTATTTTCCCTTCTAGAGTCCCTCTTGGCCCTGTCCTTCCTCGCTCTGTGCTTTGGGAGGTCAAAGCACCAGACCGCTGGCCTGCATGCTGGGCTCCCTGTCCTCTGCTCCTGGCTGAGTTCAGAACATGGAAGGCTCAGTAGAAGCCTAGAGGGCAGGAGGAGAGGGAGGATGGGGTGGCTATGCACTTGCCCCTCTCTGCCAGGGTGCAGGACTGAGCTCACCCCTAAAATTTGTCAGGTGCCCCCTCCATGTGGTTTCTCTCTCCTCCCCTGGCCCACAGGGTGTCGGGTGGTAAGCCGGCTGTTGCTCACCTCAAGGGTACTGAGATATTACTTACTGGTTTCTCTATACCCTGTCCAAACTTTTCAAAATAGTCCCTTTATTAGCCTTTCTTCAATGTCCTGAGTATGATACCTATTTCTTCATGGGATCCTGCATGAGGGATCCCCAAAACTTCACGGGCTGTGTGGAATTTTGACGTCACAGGGGACTCGGAATTCTTCAATCTGCACGGACTCCAAATTGCATAACAGAATTGTAAACAGGATGGGATGTTTCTTTTTATCTAATCAAAAGCAGCTGGGAGGGAGTCTGCTCTTTAGATCAGAGTCCGGGAAGATGAACTGCGATCAATAAAAACCCATCTGTGGTCTGCTGCTAGGAGAACTGTGTATTTTTATGCAGCTCCAAGAAAATCCTATTAGGAGAGCACGAGGCATTTAAGTACATCTAATAACACAGATTAAAAGGGCAATGATCTTTATTAAGCTATATGTTACACCCCTATTCCCATCAGCTTTTCCCAAAACTCCTGGGAGAGAAATGTTCAACTTTCTCTTTTTCTTGAAATGTCCTGATAGCCAAAGCAAAAATGTGTGTGGCAACTTCTGTTTTCCTGGCTTTTAGAACGTTATTCTTGGGGTGCCTGGGTGGCTCAGTCAGTAAAGCCTCCGGCTTCGGCTCAGGTCATGATCTCGCAGTTTGTGAGTTCAAGCCCCACGTCAGGCTCTGTGCTGGTAGCTCAGAGCCTGGAGCCTGCTTCCGATTCTGTGTCTCTCTCTCTTTCTGCCCCTCCCCCATTCATGCTCTGTCTCTCTGTCTCTCTTTCTCTCTCTCAAGTAAACAAACATTAAAAAAAATTTGTTCAGAACATGTTATTCTTTCAACTCCCAGCTAGTTTCAGTCTTGATGTGCAGGGGTTGCACACGACTTTATAACCCCACCAAGTCATACCCTAATCATTATAGATCGTCACGTACTATGGACCTTGTTAAATATTTACCAACTTTATGCTTCAAGGACAGGGTGGAAAATCCATATTCTGGAAATAATTGATAAAGTTACCCCCTCACATGTTTAGTTATCAGACTGGATGCCATTCACAAATTTCCTCAGGAAAGCCTGCACATGATTTCCTAGGCTGATTCCCTTGCTGGCAGTGACTACTCCAGCCTGATACTTAGTCAGATGGGCTGACCTGAGCTTCATTTATCATCCCCGCGGGACAGGTTACTGAGAACTGTTTACTTTCAACTCCTTAGTTGTTCGTGGCATAGTTGCTTTCCTTACCAAATTCTAAACAAAATGCTGGACTCCAGAGGTCTGTTTAGGCACGGGGGACAAGGGTGCTTTCTGCAAGGAGACAATACATTCAAGCCTCTTCTCAGAGAAGAACCCAGTCAAACACCTTGAAGGAGGAGTTCAAAGCCAAGAGCGTGCAAGCCTTATTACCTCAGTGACAGGTCACACACTTCAGAGCAAAAATTAAAAATTACCTTTTGTCCAGGCATTTCAAGGTAGAGAGGCAGCGAACTATTAACGCCATGTAATAACTGGCCTTTTTTTTGTTGTTGCTGTTTTTGTTTTTTTTTTTTTTTAATCCTTCGGGCTACTCAGAAAACTTTATTGTGGTTAAAGTTATTTTAATATTTACATGTGAAATGCATTCAATATATTATCTTTCTTTTTCATGCTTACTTTTTAATTGAGAGGTTCATTTGAGACCAATTTAGGACAGTGGTTCTTAAGCTCTGGGGGCTTAAGACCCCTTTATATATCACTGAAATTATTGAGAATTCCTTAAAAATTACTGAGAACTTTTATGTATATGGGTGTTATCTGTCAATATTTACATATATTATATGGACTGGAAACTGGAAAATGCTAAAAGGTTTATTAATTTAATTAAAATAATAAACCTATTCTATGTTAATGAAAAAATAACATTTTTTATGAAAAAAATTTCACCCCTCCCCCCCAAAAAAAATTAGGGGAAAAAGTAGCACTATTTTACGTTTTTGCAACTCTCTTTAACATCTGATGTCATAGGAGAAACCTGAATTCTCATATTTGCTTCTGCTTTCAATCTGTTCAATATGCTGTTCTGGACGATGTATACAAAGAAAGTCCAGCCTCACACACACATCCAGTTGGAAAAGGAAGGACCTCAAAGACTTCCTAAAAGGTCCGGGGTTCCCTCAACCACACTTTGAGAACTGACTCAAAGTGTGATCTGCTAACATGTCCTGGTTAATGTCACTGAGGATGTCTGATCATGGCTCTACTTACTGGGCAAGAACACGATTAAAAGTCATAATATTAATCGTAGAACCTCCACATCATAAAAACAAGTACAACAGAGGAAGAATGTATTTCTTTCTTTCTCTGTTCTTTCTCTCTACATGAAGAAACAGACAATTTTATTTTTCTTTATTTAAAAGACAGGCAGGATCAACTAGCTTTCCCTTGACTGTTTCATTCTGTCCTGAGCTGAGGAGAGGCGGGCACACATGAAAAACCTTTCTGGCAGACATTGATCAAAGAGGAAATTCAGGGAACATAAGCAGACAACTGGCATTTGTTCAAATTCCTAGCTTTATTTCAAAGCTTTCTGGTTCCAGATAAGTGGCTGCAAGGTGATCCTGTTTTGGCAAGAAAATTACAGAAATTGCCATGATGATCTTAGGTCAAACTTTCTGATCTCTATTGGGGGTAGGACGGGGTGGTCTTCTTTACTAATGGTGAGAAGAATCTGGACTAAGGCACTCCAGTGGAGGCAGGGAACCAGGTCTGCTCTGCCCTGGAGCCCAGTCTGGCCTCTCATGGCTTTGAGTGTCTGTGGACATGGGGGAGAGGTCAGTGTCGGAGACACTGATTTAAAAGTCAGAGTGGCCGGTTAGTTCAGTTGGGCAGAGTGTGGTGCTAATAAAAGTCAGATTAAAATAGCAATAAAACCCATCAACTGGAGAAATTAATGGCTGGAAAGAATGAGAAACCTTCTGGTCAGAATACTGCACCTATTACCACAACTGTTTGAGCTCTCAGCTTCACTTCCCTCCTAAATGAGCTGCTCAAGCTCTTTCCAGAGACAAGGAGGAAATCCTAGATAGGGGGATGGCGTAGCTTTCGCTGCTCTGTGTCAGCCGTCTGGAGCATTATTTTGGTCAGAGCGAAGTGTGCAGCCAGCAGCTGCCCAGAGAAAACCCTCGTGTGCAGAGCACAGCCGGCCCTGAGACACTCCATGACCCAACAAGCCCACGCTCGCCAAGGCGCTCACCTCGTTGAAATGGACGTCCTGCATTCCGACATCTTCCATCATGGAGGCCTCCTCGTCTATGTTTGGGGTAATGACCCTGAAAGCTGTGCATCCTTGTCTAAACATGCCTAGAATGGAGACAGCAGGGGAGAGAGCTGGTCACTGACCTGCAATTGGTTGGACCTGGAGGGCTCTCCCCGCCTGCCACGTTTCTGTGCTGAATGACACGACTGACTTTGAAACCTCTTATGTCTCAGGCTCCCATTCTCACAGGGAGCCACTGGGTACTTTTCATCTGCTTCCTCATAGTTCACCTCACCTCCCTCAATTCTTTGCTCATTTTAATTTTTCACCCACCTTTATTAAAATATATGTAATCCTTAAATAAACCGTAAATAAATGGAAACACGTATTGGATCCAATTAATAGTTTAAAAAGTAACTTTAATTTGATTTGGTAAGATGGACCATGCTCAGATACCAAGAAAAATAAAGCCAAAGCCAATCAAAGTGAAACACAGGACTCAAAAAGGACTGTTTCCTTCAAGCTGTCACCTCCCCAACTCTGGCTGGGGGTAACCCAGAACTCAGATTAGAACTCGCTCTTCTCTTTCACAAAGCATTCTACCAAGATGTAACTCAAGAGCTGCAGCCATGAGTGGAGAGCTTGTCTTAGCTGGTTCCATATCTGCTGCCCGAGGGGTAAGGAGAGGCCTTCTTTCTTCCCCAAAACAGAAGAGCAGGAGCCCGTACAGCATGAATGCTTCAGGGGCCTGTGCACTCAGATTCTCTGGGGGAGATGGTAGAAGGCTGGAGCTGGGATAAACAACCGGGATAAGGATAAAGGCCTCAAGCGATAATGGCCCATTTGGGGCCTTCACTCAACTTGGGAGTCACTGGGGAAAAGTTCTGTGTCAGTTGGACAATGCCAGCTGGGCAAAGGTGATCAAGTACAGAAAGGACCTCAAATGTCTTTGCCACTCTATTTTGAGATCACTTTACAATAAAACAAAACAGAAGTCAAAACTTGAATGGAGACCTCCCCTAATTCAGAAAAAAGAGGAGTATAGAGTATTTTGAAATCAAGTCCCGAAAGAGTAGATTGTGACGTCAGGTATTTTTCTGCGACACGATGGTCAGGGTTTCGGAGCCATTCACGGGTTGTCTGAGGTCTCTGCCACTGTCCCACTGGAGACTTGCTCTTATTCTTTGGAGACAAAAGCTTCCCCTATGGCAAGCATTAATCTAGGAGCTTGAGGCTATGTTAATGTACAAAAAGCAAAACTACAGAAGCCAACCACCCAGGTTTACAGTAGAGAATACGTTTAAATATGCACCTCAGCTCCAGGGGGACAACTACAAGGGTGGCCCAAGTGCCTCCGGTCCTTGCACAGGAAGAGATTGCCATGGAAACCGGAGAGGAAAGGAAGGGAGGGAAGGAGAGCCGAGCCTATCCATGCAGCGTTGCAAGAGAAAACCCCCACACCTCTAAGTGTCATGTGGATGGGGCAGCGGGGGCCCTGGGGGCCGGGCCCACCCTCAGGCTCACCTCCCCGGCGCCTCCTCTGGCAGGTGCTGTGGCTGTAGGGGAAGAGGGGCAGCTCCGGACGGAGGGCTATGTCTGCTTCTAAACACGAGGAAATGTGTTACCTGACAAAAGGTCTCAACAGGAAATCATGCTAGTAGCAAGAGAATATGGAGCCCTTCTTTAATTTCTTTCTCGTTTGGGCTCTGATGTAGGATAAGCCTAGACTCCCTTAAATTCCATTCCAAACAGCCAGCTGTCCCAGAAATACAGAAATTCCCTGGCCTTGGCACATGACTTTATATCATTTCTCACTTTGTAAATGTACTTCTTGTTGGCCAGATCTGGTGCTGCTGTGCTCTAGGACACAGGCACACGTGACCAGCTTTTCTAGAAACCTTGGTGTTCTTGATTTCAAACTGGAAATGAACGACTGGTGTTTAACCAAAAGAACCTGTGAACAAATTCATGGCCTGCTCATCTGGGAACAAACACATAATGCACAAATGAGCAGCACCCACACGCTCCTGCCTTCTCCTCCTTCCCTGGGGAGGCGAGGTTTCTAGCCAGCAAGGCTGCCTTCCCACATAGTAAAGCCAACTGGGCCGCGGTTCCAGAAAACACTGTCAAATAATCTCCTGTTACAATTGCCATTTGATTGATAAACAGTTCCAGTGGGAATCTTAAGGGAAAATAAATCTCAGCTTGAGATTGGCCAGTCAAGGACACCCAGATGCAAAGCTCATTAACTAGTTTTTTTGCAAGACAGAGCCATTAGTTAAAGGTTATACAATAACATGCCATACAGTTTTGTTTTTGATACTGGCATTTCTGCTGTGCCTACCAAGCCAAGCAAATGTGAATAAAATAATGAATATAGCGTACACACACACAGACACACACAGACACACAGACACAGACACACACACACACACACACACACACACACACACACACACATCCAAACCTCCCACCTCCCGATCTTTCTGAACGGCTCTCACTTGTCTTTGCTGCTTTGTACAGTTCTGTATTCATTTCACAAAACACAGGAATCATTCCTTACCTTTCCGCGTGAGATATTCTGCCACCAGGGCTGTGACATGGACATAACACATCGCTGCCTACAATAAAAGACACATGCTTCAGAATCATGTCATAATGCTCACGGACAGGAATCTAATGACTGCACGTACTTACAATAGGTCTCAAGGGAACTAGGGTTCTAATGGCTGACATCTTACCTTTTGAAAAAGGTGGAACACTTCACATAAAATGAAATTTTGAAACAAATTGCAAATTGAGACAAATGGTAGTAAATATACTAAGTCTCATTTCTATTTTGAATTACTGAATTTTAACATAAAAGATAAAAAAAGCATTTTTTCTTATACTATTGAAAATTCCTGCATCATTTCTCTTAAGGTAAAAAGAGGCCCATTTGAAGAAAAGGTGTGTGTCTTCCTAGATTCTGGGAGAAGTTCTCATATTTCAGCAGCTAATATATTTTTCTCTCAACTTAAGAAAATGTAGTAACTACTTCCCGACATAGAATTATAAACCAAAATTATAACTTAATGTTATAATTAATGTTAATGTTAGATAACATTATGAACACCTTAAAATGAAAGAAAAATAAAAATAATCTCTTTTTTTTTTTTTTTTTACTAAGTTGCCACAGTGTTATAAAAAAAAAAAATCACAAATAGCTGTTGGAAATGAACCTGATTCTGATGCCTGAACCCCTGGTTCTTGTCAGAATGACAGAAAAATCACTCCTACCAGTAATATGTAATTCACTGTTATCACAGCTAAAATATAGTTCAGAATAAATTTATGGTCAAACAGAATGGACTTCTTGAATAATCAATACATAAAAATAGCTACATGAAACTTTCAGATGTAGAACATAATTTTACTAATTTAGACAATTAACAGAAGTTTAAAAGTAAAAGCATGCTTCTTTGGTAATACTGTTGATCATACCTAAATGTCTTAGGCACAAATCGTAAACAGTTTTTGGGGGAACAAAGACCCTGCCATACAGCCTACTGCTTTCTTTGATTTTGCCCCTTTTACAGACGATGTCATGGAGACCCAGAGGGGTTAACAATGGACTCAATGTCACAGACTTAGTGAGAGTTGGACGTGAGATTCAGTCTGTCCCCGGGGCCTGCGCGCCTAGCTCCCTGCCGCCACTCTGTCTACTTAGGGAAACGTGGCCCCTCCGTACAAGTGTAGTGCTCTCACACCTACCACATCCACAGACAACAGACCACCTCACAAAGGAAACAGCAATGTCCTATCATTGCTTTAAGAACAGGAAAATTAAACTTCATCATAAAAGAGCTGGATTTTAGGACTAGACAGAAGTTTCGATGCAGGAGCTGAGCACACTGGAATCAGCAGGCCATCTATGTGAACATAGGTGCTAAGAGCTTTCAGAAAATGCTCTCTTGTGGCAGGAACATGCCTCTACCGTGCTGTAAACTACCGAGATGCTTAGAAGACTATGAAGTATCACTTCTTTAATTACTGGGATATTTTCTTAAAATTGGTTTCTTTTCTTTTTTTTTTAATGTTTATTTATTTTTGAGTGAGCGGGGAGGGGCTGCAGGGGTGGGGTGGGGTAGAGGATCCGAAGCAGGCTCTGCGCTGACAGCAGAAAGCCTGATGTGGGGTTTGAATTCGTGAATTGTGAAATCGTGACCTGAGCCGAAGTCAGATGCTTGACTGACTGAACCACACAGGTGCCCCGTTAAAATTGGTTTCTTCTAGCGAATGAGACATAACTAGTTTCTCCCAAAATCCGAGATTGAGAGGCTTGCAGGACTACCTCAGAGAGATCCCCATTTTTGACGTGGATCCTGGCCATGCTGTCCAGCCACGTCTTCCTGAGCTCAGGAGTGCTGGCATAGGACTTGGCCAGACTGTACTGGAGGTCTACCAGCATCTCCGGGTCATTCTCGTGCTCCTTCATTTGGGCGGTGGCCATCAGAACTGTGCGGATCCTTTTGGTCAAGTCCTTCACGTCCGAGGAAAAGGTGGTGTGCTAAAGCAAGGTGGGAGAAGGACACACGGGTTCAGCTGTGTTCTGCCTGTCCGCACACACACCAGATGATGAGGCAGTCTTGGGGGCCACCCACCTTGATGAGCCTGTCACTGTTGGCACAGTTGTTGATGATGGACAAGGACTGCTGGAATCTGGTTCCCCCGATCCCAACAACGTCTGCTATCAGCTGGCTGACAGAAATAATGACCTTAGGGACACACAAATGTGAACAGATCATTTCACCTTCAAATGACTCCCTAAACTTGGCTCTTGTCTTCAGTTAGGATGTGCAAAGTTTTGAGCACAGATCATTTCAGTGCAGGAAACAATGCCTGAGTCATCTTTTTCCCCTTCCAAGAATCATTCCAGAAGGTGACTTTGCTATCCTTAAGTATTTTGTTTGCACAGCAAAATGCTAATCAGGAGGACCTAGGCACGAGAATCAGATAAGACCTTATCACTTGGATAGTTACTCGCTTTCTCTAATAAAAAGGGAGACCTTATCACTTACCCCATCAGTTACTGGTTTGAGCTTATACACACTAAATATTCAATAAGTGGACTGTCCTTTATATTTTTTTATTAAAACATTTACATATTAACTATGCAGGGGGGGGAGCACCTGTCTTTACTGGGGTCTGTGAAGTGCTCTGCCTTTACCCAGTTATACAAAGTAAAAAAACGGGTGTCATCCTTATTCCCTCCTTTTCCTTCACCATCCCCTCCATTCCTTCACAATCAGTCTCTAAGCACTGTGAACTCATGCTCTTCTTCTAACCTTACCATGCCTAGTCTAGAGCACCATCCTCTCTGGCCTGGATTTGACCAAGGTTTCCCCAAAGTCTCTCCAGCTGAGCCCTTGACTCCCCTGATCCATTGTCAGCTCTAGGTGCAGGTGATCCCTCCAAATATGCAATGATGTCTTCTTGACTTGCTCTCACCCATATTCTTAATTCACCATGAGGACGTCGTCCAGCTCCCTGGATAGGCCCTTCCCCTGGTGCATCCATGGCGTGACACATGCTCACCCTCTAGATGTGCTAACCTCTGTTGCTCCTTCCCATCTTCTGAGAAGCCTCCCTGCCCCGGCCAGATGCCCCTCCCCTCCGTGGTGCACTCAAGTTCCTCTATCACGGCACTGGGGACAGCGCACCGACAATGGGGTCTGTCTTCCAGTGGACTGTACACTCCATGAGGGCCAGGGGAGGGTTGTTTGGTTCATGGTTGTATCTGTGAATTCTAGCATGTAGTTTGCAAACAATAAGTATTTACTTAAAAAAGGAATAAACAGAGATAGAAAAGGCACTCCTACATGAGTTTGTAGAAAAAGGGAGTCTATAAAAATACTTAAGACTTTTCCATATCTTGCACGGTTCCTAGAGCAGAGCATCTGAGACATGTTAACTCTGGAGGGATGGTAGGTATGTCAGTAGATGGAAGACAGAAAAGAACCACTATGGACTTTCTATGTTTTTCAGCTAAGATGTTCGCTATTGGGCATCCTCATGTAGATTCTAATAGATTGTGATTCAATGGAATTTCAGTCGGTCCAATACTGAGTCAATTTTCAAATGTCCCTTTACCGACAGAAACACATTCTGGTCCCAAATCTTACAATGTGGAGAATGAAACAAACCAAACCAGTGAACGTGACTTTCCAATTTTCCATTGCAAGGCCATACCTTGTTGTGCTTACACTGAGGTCTATCGGTAAGCGCGACAAAATCTTCCTGCTAAAACAGAACCCCATAGGGTACACCCGCATTGAAAAGTGAAACTACACGCACTTGCAAATGTGTCCGGACAAAGGACTTCTTTCCAGTGTAGTCGAAGTTGTTCCTCATGAGGAAGTACAGCAGCTGGGAGGCCTCGGTTCTGATGGAGCTCAGCTTGGAGTTGCAGCATTTCAGGATCTCGTAGCACAGAGCAGCACACATGTCGGCCCTCCCTTCATAGAACGTCGAGGGAAACTGGGGGCAACAGCAGAGAGCGAGGCCCACGTGGTGATCAGTGCTCCCTTCAACCCCAGGTGCAAGGCAGACAAGTATGGTCATCGATGAGGACATTCCCCCGGGGAAGCAGCTCACCTTATAAATGAATGACCTTAAGGCAGTGAAGACATTTTTCAAAGCCGTTTCAGACTGATGTTTTTGAAGAAAACACAGGTAGACGTCAAAAACTTTTTTCATGAGAGGATTATGTCCGTGGTCGGCCAGGAGCTGGTTCTTAAAACACAGAAGGACAGCTTGGTTAGTGAGACCCACTGGACACCTCAGCTAGGTTGCACACAATTTTCAGACTCAAAGGTTCAATTTTCTAGGTACTAAGACAACTTACAATTTAAACAAACTCTGCCGTGAATCTCTAGGAAAACACAGAATCCTCTTGTGATACAAATAAGCCTACAACAAATTCATGCTTTGGAGAGTCTGCTTTTTTTCTTTTTTCTCTTTTAATTAAATGTTTTTAATGTTTATTTTTGAGAGAGAGAGAGAGAGAAAGAACATGAGCAGGGAAATGACAGAGAGAGAGGGAGACCAGAATCCGAAGCAGAGCTGTCAGCACAGAGCCCGACATGGGGCTTGAACCCATGAACTGTGAGATCATGACCTGAGCCGAAGTTGGACGCTTAACCGACTGAGCCAACCAGGCGCCCCTGCTTTTTTCTAATAAGGGAGGGACTAATCATAAAACTTCCTAGCATACCGTAACGTGGTTTAAAGGACAACTATTCCTCAGTACTGATTTGGCTTCTATTTATTTACTTATTTTTACCGTTTACCAGCCACCAATACAGAGGTAATCTTTGTGACATCTTAATTCCAACAAAGAAGTGCCATTACAGGTTTTGGCTGATGAGTGGGCTGGAAAAAACCACTGAAGTGAGGTCCCCTAAAAGTAAGTTTGTTTTTTTCCAGGCTTCTCAGGGGACCCTGTTAAGTGATGAATAATAACCAGACAGCTTGGTAAGGTGGGAAAACATACAGGCTTTGATCAGGCCCCATTGATCATGTGCAGGGATCTGCACAGGTAAACTGAGTCTTCCTCTTCCCACCTGTAAATGGCGGCCCTAGAACTGACCTTGCGCAGACACTGCGAAGACGTGAGTCAAGTACAGAAAGTGTCTGACGCATCCTTGATCAGGCTCAGTAAGTGGTGTCGGCAGGATTTTAAATATCATGGATTCTACTTGACAAAGCAAAACAGCAAGGCCACAATTCATACCTCTCATCATTCTGCAAGGGCTTTTCACACCAGCAGTAAATTCATACTAATTGAACACTTTGTTCAAAACTCTCATCAACTGCTGAACACACAGGTAGATATAGATGTCACCGAGCTAGAGGCCAGCATGCAACCATTGTGCCTTAACGTATGTGACACTAAAGAGCTACATCTTCAAATAGAGATAAGCCTGTCTGCACAAAGGTGTGTGTGTTTGGGACAAGTAGGCAAACATGATGATAAAAAAAGTCAAGAGGCCAGTGTCTCAAACCAATCTTACAATTTTTCCAAATGACTGGAGATAACTTATGTCCAAGTATTTCTGTTAAATAGCCAATTATGGCTGGGGTGTTAGTTCTAAGATTGACCTCACCTTATTTGGGGAGAAAAATTTTTACTCAAGGAATAAATTTTGTTTTCATTGGTCCAGTGACTCACAGATGTACTCCCAGCTGGTAGGACACCTGGAATCCACAGTGATCTTTACAACATGAAATACTGAGCACAGTACTGAATTCCATCATGTGAAAGAGAAGCAATTTAATGAGTAGAAAATATGACTTAATTAACTGAATATGATATACTCTCAACCAAGAGCAGCTGTTTACCAACTGGAAAAAAGAAAGGGTGGTTCCAGTGTCCCGGGAACTGCTCACATGGCTTGTTGTCTGTGAACATTACTTTTTCCAGGGCCCACCATCCTCCCTACTTATGGCTGGATTAAGGTTTGCACAGATCTGGATGTGAGCTTTCCTCCTCTCAGCACTCTTTGGGGGAGGATATCCAGAAGAGATAGTGTGGACAAAAATCGCCAGGAGCCTAGTCTTGCTGATGGAACTGGCCTGTCTCCAAGTTCTTCCCCCTGGAGTTAAATTTTCCTTCCTCGCACTTTCTCGTCAAGGTGTGTGTTCCTATTTTCAGGATTTAGTCTTCGTGGGTTCTGGTCTCAAAACCCAATTGCAAGAATGCAGTTAAAACTCACTCACACGAAAATATAAAAAAATCCCTCATGTAAAGGGATAGAGGACCTCTCAACCCAGACACAACCCCATGTACCAGCTGCCATCTGCCAACTTCCAATCAATCTTCTTCTCTCCCTCTCTTGGTCTCTCTGCATGTCTGTCTCTTTTCACTAATTAGAAAGTAATATACACAAATACACAAACAAGGTGGGGTATAGGTTGTAAATAAATCTCAGGAGCTGTCGGATGTGCATGCAGGTTTGACTGTTGTAACGCGTCCTCCTTGGCAGAATGAGCCTTTCAGAGAACGAACGCTCAAAATCAAATTTTTAAAGATCCAGAAACAGGATAAAAACAAACTTAAACCTTGGGTACCAAAGTGAGAGGTCTAAAACCATGTTATTTAAAATAGATGTACCTTTCCTAGGCATACAGCGTTTAGTTTTATTTAGACATTGCTTTAAAAATCCAGTTTAGAGAAGAGCTGTGTCAGTTGCAAACGCTCAACAATCACTAAGGTGACCTGATTTCATGCGTTCTTGCAGACCAGGCTCACGGTTGTGTGAACCAGACCAGAAACTTCCTAGAAGAACCCAATGATCCAAGAGCCCTCCAACATCGCATACTGATTCTCCCCATGCAGCTCAAATCAAGAAAAGGCACTACGTGGAATTGCTAAAAATACATTATCAGATTAAATCTATAAACCCATCAAAAAGATCATCAAAGATCATTAAAGGCCAGCATTGACTTGGGGTTGTGTTAATCATAGACATTGTGAAACAGCCAGAGAAGAACACTATTTTTCTGCATGTAACTACCTTGGCTTACAAAACACATCCTTTTATGTATTAAATGAGACAACACATGTGAAAGCATCCAGCACAGGACCGGCAACTGGTAAGCGTTTGGTAATTCTCTTCTTTTTTTCTACATGAGAGATCATTCAATTACCTTGATATAACTCAGCTTAGCTTTTCTCTCTTTCTCCCTCTTTCCCTCCCCTATCACCACCTCCCTGCCATGCCTGGCTTAATGGAGAACAAGAACTTCGTCTGGTCAAATGTGCAGTGATCTTGGGCAAATCTTTTAACCTGTCTCAGTCTCAATCTCCTCATCTGTGAAATGAGTGATAAGAAGATCCACCAGGGCAGGCTAACGTGAAGATTAATGCTTGAGGCAGAGAATAATAATAAATAAATAAATAGCAGGAATTTCATTCAATAAATAGCAGGAAACTAATAACAACAACAACAACGTTATTATTAAGGGTTTAAGTCTTTTCAAACATTTTCTTTCATTAAGACTACGATTTCTTGGGCCTGGGTGGTTCAGTTGGTTAAGCGTCAGACTTCCGCTGAGGTCATGACCTCACGGTTCAAGAGTTTGAGCCCCAAGTAGGGCTCTGTGCTGACAGCTCGGAGCCTGGAGCTGTTGTATCTCCCTCTCTCTGGCCCCGCACCCGCTCATGCGCTCACACTCTTTCTCTCTCTCAAAAATGGATAAACACTAAAAAAATTAAAAAAAAAAAGAATATGATTTCTTGACTATCCTTGGCAACTTATTAGATGCGGTCAATTAAGAGACTCAGTAACGATGGTGCTGTATCTGTGGAAGATGATTTTTTTCCAATTATGTCAGTTAACTCAGTGTAAGAATTTAATTTTTCTGATACACTCCAAATGGTGAGTCAGCTGAGTAAATATCTGCAGAGGAAGATCCTAGTGGCTGCCGTGCCAGGGGCCTCATGAACCTGCGAATCCAGACCAGCAAGCCTGCAGTGTGGCATGGCATCCAATAATGCCGTAACATCTGCCCATCTTTCCACTTCCTAATGGGGGTGCAGAGCTTTAAACGTTTTTGCACACAGGCGTGTAGACTTCAACAGAGACCACCTCTGCACTAAAGCTCAGTCTTCTCTGTGGGTCTCAGGAGTTAGACCCTTTGTCATGGGCCCAGGAAGTCATGAACACAGGGTAGACGTTTTGGGATACTTCTTATCGATCCATGATACAGTAGGCATAACTGCCAAGTTCTAGGTAAGGAAACCAGGGTTTCCAGATGTCCAGCAGACCCAGCCGAGGCTTAGAATCTGGCTAATGGTGGAGCTGGGAGGTAAAGCCTGGTCTGTATCCGCAAAGTGGCAGATTCTTTGAAAGGCCATCCTACTTTAACCAAACAACGAGCGACAGATCGTTTTCTTCTAACCTTACAAATGAGAAATCTTAGGTCTGGAGACATGAGGTAATTTTCCCAAAGACATTCAGACAATAAATGTCACAAGCAGGGACCATCAGATGTTGTTTCTCTCTCAAGAATCGGGCAGAACCTACCTGGTGGCCAGACGCTGGAGACCTGGGAACCTTGATGAAACCTCTTCTTTAATATGAGGCAAGCATTTTCAAGGGGGGTAAGTATGGACTGTAGGCTGTGCAGTGAAGAAACTGTCACTGTTCTCACGTGCCCGCAGACACACCTCTGCTGCATGTGCCCTTACCCCCGGCCACACAGCACCAGGCTTTCCTGCTCGTTGGCACGGTGGGGCCCAGGCAGAGGGCAAAAAGCCGTGTCCCAACTACTGTTCCGAACTTAAGGATTCTCAGTTAGCAGTGGTACAGGCATACCCTGGCCAACACTCACATTAAACATGTCATTGCCTATTTGGACAACAGTTTTTAACTAAAAACACTCAAAAGAAAATGGAAAGAGGTTCCAAACGTGGTTCTGGTAGAGCAGAGGCTCTCAAGTGGTAGCATTCAGGTCTCACCCCGAGACTTTCGGATTCAGCCAGTCTAGGTGAGGGCCTGAGAACCTGCCTTTCTAACATGCTCCCAGGGTTTCCAGCTGCTGCCACCCAGGGGACCACACTCTGAGAGCCACAGGAGTGGAGGCTCCGTGTAATAAGACACTGCTGTCCTCACACATATTCGATTAGAGTCCGCATTTCCTGGTCTCTCATCTGGGTTCCTAGTAATGACATTTCGTGGGGACACGAGTGGTGTGGCTGCTAAGAAGAATAAAGGTATATTATAATAAAGTGACATGATATCAGGGCAACTATTTTTATCCTAATAAAGTAATGCGCTTTATGAGAAGCAGAGATAAGTAAAGCAGAGAACGACTCTGGCTGCATTTTCCAAATATCCTTGGAAACAAACACACTGTTTTGGTATTCGTGGCATATTAACACTAATTCAATTTCCTCCTTCCACGCTAGAAATGGAAGAAATCGTTTAGCAAGACTAGGTAAGTGTTAAGTTCCTAAAATCAAGCGAGTGGCTTGAGAGACCATCTCTACCTACTTGACTGTTACTTGCTAAAACCTACAAATAAGACAAACACCACCTTTTATTGTCTATCCTTGAAACGTTTCTATCACTGAAGTTACTGACAGATTTTTAAAAACTGTAAAAGGTGAATGCGTGTGTACTTATTTTAACTGCCGCTACATTTGGATATGTTCAAAGGTGGTAGGGGTGGCAATGTCTGATCAGGTTCCCATATTATCACCCTTGAGGGCACAGCAAACCGTGTTCCCCAGATGGATGCTTTCTTCTGGCCAAGAGGTAACCACCTCCAGGAACTGGTTCCGTCACACCCTGACTGGTAAGCTTTATTTTATTTCAGGGAATTCGAGTCATTAGCTACGGAACGGTTTCATTAAGGGATTGTAAGGGTTTATGGTTTCTTTACAGGGGCAAAAACAGTCGCTGAGACAAAAAATACAATATAGGAAGCTCTTGCCGGTTCAATTAAACACGCACAATGAATTTACAAGGTAAAAGCTCTGACCACGAACAGCTGTTCAATACCAACCTTAAATGCCAGTGTAAACAGAGACAGAGTGTCCAGAGCCGTAAGGCACACCTCCGTAGCAATGTTGGCTTCAAGTAGGGACTGGTGAAGGACGTCAGCGTCTGAGTGGCCATAGCCTGCGTGAATTACAACACGAGGTTACTGCAGGGGGCTGCAGAGAGGGCAGTGGCCCGATACAATCACGCAGTCAACTTTTGATTATTTAGGGAAGGCTTCCTTTGGGGCTTTGTCTCCCTGTTTGCCCTTTTCATCGGTGGTGGGGCAGGGGATAGGTAATTAATAATGCATCTGTTGGGTTATGACTCTACGATTCCGGAAGGGAAAGAATGGCAGCAACCATTTATTTTGCATTGGCCACGTGCCAGCAATCATTCTATGAACTTTACATGTATTCGCTCATTTAATCCCTCAATGGCCCTATGAAGTATGTACATTATTAAACCCTTTCTGCAGATAAGGAGACAGAGGCAGAGGAAGGCTAAACAGCTTGCCTTAAGTCGCACAGTTAGCCTACAGTGGGCGCCAATCCACCGAGTACTTGGCTGAGCTGCTGGGACGGGAGGGGCGGTGAAGGAGGCTGAGGCTTCCCAAGCTTCCCACATGGACACAGGCAGCAGAGGAGCACAGGGGTTAAGAAAATGAGCCCAGGGTCAGCCTGCTGGTCCCTGAATCCAGCTCAGCCACGTGCTAGCTGTGTGACCGTGGGCAAGTTATTCGGCCTCTTTATACCTCTGTGTCCTGGCCTGTAGAATGGGGACAATAATAGTATCTACCTCAAAGGGTTGCAGTGAGCATTAAGTTGGTTACAATTTGTGAAATTCTTAGAATAGTGCCCGGCGCATGGTGAATGCTACGTAAGTGCTGAATCGTTAAGGTGAAGAACTAGGCATGATAATCAAGAGTTGACTGCACTGCTAATAGTATTCTACTTGTTTTATCAAAAAGCACAAAAGCCAGTATGTCTGAAGGAAACGTTTAAGAAAAGGAAAGGACTTGAAGAATCCTAATTTAAATACAAACTGATACCTACTATACGTGGCTATAAACTTCAATTTAGTACTGACATAAATGTAGCTTGACATACAATTTGAGATATTACATTATGAAATGATATGCATTAGCAGAAATACATACAGGGGTGCAAAGATGTTACAGGACTGATCTAGATGACAAAGAAAGCTGGCACTATAATAAAACGTCATGTAATGTCTTTCTCCCAGGAGCGTAAGCAAATCAACACTTACTATGTAGGTAATTTTCTTTATACTCCAGAGAGGAGGACATTTTGTATACAGATCAGGAAAATGAAGTGCGGAAAACCTAGAGAATTTTCTTGAGGCCATTAATGGGGGGAAAAAAAACCCAGAAACTGTACCCTAAATTCCTGATCCAGGTCACCATATCATAGTACCTGTTACTAGGACAAAGTAAAGTAACTAGCCCGATGTTATTCTCGCTTGAGCAAATGTCAGAGTTACAGAATGATTTTTAAAAGACTACAAAACAGACTTTCCAAGTTACTGAGAAAGATGGATATATTTTGGTAATAAGGTCAGCCAAGGCATCACCCCGTTTGGCATGGTTTGTTTGGTAAGACACAGAGATGATGAAAGAGGAAAACGGACTGTTAATTATTGTTAAAGTGATCATAAAATGGGGCAAGAGGGGAACAAATAAATACAGCACCTTTTGTTAGATCAACCAAAATTATCACAGGTCACAAAGACCCTTTGTTGAGGGCTGCTGTTTACCCCTACTGATGGGTAATGATCTGGGTTAAATTGTCCCAAGAACTGGCTTTGGTGATTACTTTAATTTTTTTCTTGGCACAGAACTGACATTTTCTTTTTCTAGGTAACTTCTTGGCTACGTGTATGCAGATGCGATCGCCTACACGCTCAAGGATTTCCACTGTGTTTACTTTCAGCTGGAGGTCTAGACCAATCCAGGACTGAAATTGGGCCATGTGTTGTCTTTAAAACATATAATCAATGGCCATGCTAGTTAAGTTTTTATATAATTATGTATCCATGTACGGAAACATGACAATGACAAATTTCTCTAAACTCTTACACCATCCATGAATCTTGACCTTGTCTATCTGATCTCCTTAAGGGGCACAGTCAGATTCATATGGAGTCTGTCTGCCTGTGCCTGAATTATCTAAGAATAAAAGAAATGATCTTTTTAAGCCACAGTTGGTTATAATTTTGCTTTTTGTTAAGCCCTCATCTCAAAACAGAGGATTATTGGAAGGGTTGTGGGAGGGGGGCTGGGCTAAATGGGTAAGGGGCATTAAGGAATCTACTCCTGAAATCATTGTTGCACTATATGCTAACTAACTTGGATATAAATTAAAAAAAGAAAAAAGAAACAAGAAATCAGCAGGATTCCTGAACTGGTGTTATTAAAAAGCCCCTAAAAGTAAAGGGCAGCATGGAGAGGTTATGTAAGTGGTAGACACTGCAGGGACAGTTTACTGAGAGATGCTCCGGTGGAGAAGGCTTGTCTCAACACCTGGAACAAAGCCGTGCACGAGGGAAGGCTTTAGTCAGCGGTCACCATAGGAAATGAACTGACTTGGCATATCCAAAAAGTGATCGTAAGAGAAAAAGCAAGTTCTTAAGGTATTGGTCAGCAACTCACTGAAGCTGATTAAGTGGATTCTGACCCCAGCAAGCAAGAAGTGCTGTGTTAACCAACCCTACTGATTTTCCCTAGGGGACAGCGCTCGGGGCACTGACTGTCTTCAGCCAGGCTGGTCAGGGAGAGGAGGACTTCCTCCCTTCCCCAGTGTGCCATCTTTGGCATGCACATCATGGACTGCTCTTATGTACACACTTTTTGTTCTGATGTCACTCTGTGATAAAGGATTTATTCTAGAATCCCCAAATCTTTTAAACACTCAGAGGCCAGGGATGAGATTTCTTCCCCTATCTAATGTCATCTGCTATGTTAGACTTAATTAACCTTGCTCTGTTTAATAAACTGTTACCAGAACAGCTCGACTGAATAATGCTGACCACATCTGTAAACTGTCTCCCCTCTCCACTGCCATGACATCAGAGGTGATGTGGTGGGAGGGACACAGCTACATGCCTTTTCCAAACATGAGAGGACATTCGAGCTCGAAGAAGTCAGATATGTATTCTCATAGGGGGCACTTTCTTTTCAACAGCTGCCCTTACCCTTTATGAAACCAGAATTCTTGTTTTTATTGTTAATTTTTTTCCCTCTGGCCCATATAATAGAAATCCAGAAAACAATACATTTTATGAGAAAAATGTAAATACTACTAAATGACAAGGAATCTTCTTGCTAAAAGAAGTCCCCAAATGTTCACAAGAGACTCTAAAATACAGAGAACAAGCTGAGGGTTGCTGGAGGGGTTGTGGGTAGGGGGATGGGCTAAATGGGTAAGGGGCATTAAAGAAGACACTTGGGAGGAGCACTGGGTGTTATACACAGGGAATGAATCACTGGAATCTACTCCTGAAATCATTTTGCACTATTTGCTAACTTAGATGTAAATTTAAAAATAAATTAACTGATTAATTAAGAAAAAAAAGAAGTCCCCAAATGTGGAAGATCCAGTCTCCCAGGTTTATTAACTCATGGTCTCCAGCGTTTACTAACTGCATGTATTTTTGCAAGGTAGCAGGTGGACCAACCCCTACATCATCTATTGTTCATCTCCATCCCATTTTTACTGCTAAAAAGGTTTTCCTCACAAATGAGCAGAGAGGAAACAGGAGAAATAAGGAATAATATTCCCAGGCAAAACTTACGTGATCTTGCTGTCTGTCCTCTGATGCGCGCGCACACACACACACACACACACACACACACACACACACACACAATATGCTCAAAATGATTTGTGGAATGAGTCTAAAATCTCAGTTTATACTCGAGGAAATGGTTATGCCATCTGCTCTCTCTGACCAATGCCTCAACCTAATGTTGAGCAGTGTCTGAAAATAGTACCTGTTATGGGATTTACATCTCAAACTGGGAAAACACTTGGTTTATGTATACATTTTAATTTAAAGTCCTTTTTAAGGGTATTAAAAACATAAACATGACTGACTTTGAACAGGCATTTTGCCAGACTTTGAGTTCTGAAACCCCATCAATTACAAGAAGTACCAATGACTGGCTGCCATATTAGATGTACTAGGTAAGATACAGGTGTAAGATAGGTCTGTTATAACTCAAAGATATACCCTGATATTATAAATGCTAGAAAATGTGCAAAAATGTATTTCTCAATAAAGGAACCTGTCTCAGAATCAAAAAAAGTGGCTTTATAAACAAACATTTCATTTACTATCTTGAGTATATGTATGCCTTCAAAGCATCCAAGTCCATTTTTACCTATTTAAAAAAATATATTGCCAGGCTTAAAACCTTTTGAAAAATATTAATTTTACTTCAGAGGATATATGCATTCTCTGTATCTTTCCTATTAATTCAATATTATATCAAGGAACTTTATCACTGATACTCATTTTCTTACTTGTACTTCATAGACATCAAAGAATTCCAGAGTTAGATGGGGTCTTACAAACCCACTCGTCCAACTCCTCACCTTCTCTTGTGATGTTTAAGTGACCTGGACAATACCCCCAGTGGGTCTTCATCCAGTCTCTGTTTTCACACCTCCAGCTCCAAGTGCCCACGCTAGCTAATGGGCAGTTCAGTTAGAAAATGCTTTTGCATAATGACCTGAAATCTAATTCTCTGCAACTTACTCCATGACCTTGAACTCTCTCTTATACTGGATTATATGAAACACAGGTTTTCTTGAAGTGTTTCTACCTCTTGCTGGCTTTCCCCCCCTCATACCAGTGGGAAATATGAATTCTCATACAAATAGATTTAATATATTCCTAGGGCAACATATAACATCAAAGTAAATGCAAGGTGTTATTTTATATGTTTTGCACATGTATCACCTATTTGCAAACGTGTTTCACTTAGCTTCCCTCTCATAGCTTGGCTTATATAAAATACTCTATATGCAGCTATCACTCTCAATATACCATTTGACACAAATGTCTTCTGTTGACACACAATGGAGGTAATTTACAATAAAAAGGTCAATGTGTTAATGTTATACACATTTACTTTTCATGTACCTGGGTAATGACTCAAAGTTAATGAACCTCTCTGTATCTTTTGAGTGTTTTTTTTTTTTTTTGAAATAGTTAAAGACTATTTTGAGCACAGTAGGATTTGTAATTTTCATTGTTTCCTATCAAAATCCAAGAGTAAGAACCTGCCACGGTGACATGTGTACTGCATATGGTGTCCCTTCCCACGTCCTACATGGATGTGCTAATGGGGGCATGAAAGTTGGCCTCCATTGAATTAAATTTCCTGTGGTCTTCTGCTGCTCCCTGCTGGTCAAGCTGAGGCCTGGCAAAGCCTTTCCTACTCAAAGAAAAAGGCAGAACAAAAAATGCAGGTGGTGTATGGGGGACTCTTTCTATTTTTATTCTTTTCTAAAAGAAATTCATTGTAGACTCTGGCACCCTACAAATCTCTCACATACTGGATCTATGTCATATATTGGATGGTCCAACAGAAGGTACTGTATTCATTGTTAAAGAAGACTTTTTTAGGAAGACATATATACCTACAGACTTCCCACAGAACACCCAGGTACAGGTGTGAAAATAATCATGTATGTATATATACATATACATGCTCACACACATACACATGTATACATATAGCACATACTTCTCTGTGGCTTCTGGGCAAACTGACAATTTGGAGCTCAAAAAGCTAACAGAGGGAAAGGCTGACACCACCCAAATACATCATCAGATTTAGCGATGTAAATGAAGACTGAGTTCTTGAAGAAGATGCAAGGACTGTGAGACACCAGAACCAATTTGGGATGAGCAGGAATTGTAGGAATACAGGAGAAGGCTCAAAGAATCAGTTACACACTGTTTATTGGGAAGGCAGAAGGAGAAGCTCTGGTGGAGGATGGTGTCACTGAAAACTGACTGAAGCAGAAACTATGGGAACAAAGAGGAGAGAGGCAGGAAGGACGGGCTCTCTGTGGGTAGCAGGAAGAGAGGATGGATATCAACCACGTTAGCAATATGGTCCTTGGCTGCAAAACACAGCCAGCTGTCTCTCCCCTCCAATTCAAGCCACCATTGCAAAATCTGTTTGCAGTGGGAGAAGCTGCCGTAGTTCTTAGTGGATTAAGGTTATTTATTCATGTGCCGATCATTCACTTGACTTTTGTTTTCTGTGTTTCCTGAATGATTCTTTGGAGGTGGGGACTTGGTCTGTTGATTTATTTTTTAAAGTGCTTTAAAGTTTAAGTATTTATTTCAACTGATGGCGAGGTAGTCCCTGTGTTATAATATAATCTGCACAAAGGCCGTGTAGCAACTTCTGCAGAACAATGGGAATTTAATTTCTGTTTGCTAAATGGGAATGAAAACGAAAAACAACAAAATTTTTTGTTTTGTTTGTTTCAACCCCTTGGCTACAGAGCTAGAAAAAGCCCTAACAAACAAGAGGTGAAAAAATGAAGTGCTGTGGCCTTAGATGTGTTACTAACATATGTCCTGCAGCTGAGTATAGGACTCAGAACTAGCTCTTGAAAGCTACCAATTCAGTGTGTGGCAGGCAAACATAATACGGATCTATATTAAGCTTAGAATTTTATAGAGAGTCTATGCCCATTGCATTTAACTTCGTTGGGGTAGAAGAGGGGACAGCTGTTATATATTTCGATTCCTTGGCCTTCTTACTCTGAACTACTACCAACTTAAAGTATTGAGAATATTGTCTTTACTCTTAGCCTATATTAAGAAAGAGGTATGAAGATCACAATGAGTGCAATTCCTATGATTAGAAATGATGAGAAGATATTAATTAATAACTACATTAAAGACATGGAATGAGAACAAGTAATCGTCTAGATTAAACAACTAGCTGCATTATACCTGGAGAAAAGATGAAACAATTCAGAGAACATGTCACTAACAGAAATGGTATTTATTATAAATGATCGCCATTAGTTTTTAAAATACTGCATGGCTGATATTCTTTTAGGTTTTCTGCTTTGAGAAACCCTTAGAAAGATGAAACATGTACATGTTTCTAGAACTAGTACATGACGCCATGTCCCCTCTGATGATTTGAAAAAAGTAAATTAAAACTACGCTCCCCCTTTTTGGTAGAATCTCTACTGTGAAGTTAGAAAGCCCCAAAGTTAGGAAGGCAAGATGAACGAAAAGGTCTCAGTTTGCAAGTGAAGCGGCCTCATAAGCAGACTCCAACCTGATTAAATCTTACCATTGTCTACAGAAATTCCAAGCACACTTGATATCTTTCTCACACTGAAAACACAGAAAAAGTCACTTTGTTATTGGCTTTTCCACACCCTCACAAATTGATTCATGGGCTTTATGTTTTCACAGCAGTTTAAGGATTAACATACATTCAAAGCTGGAATGTCAGAATGTGGACACGTGATCAGTTACATGCATGGGCTCAGAAGAGTGAAAGGGACCTGTTCCAGATGCCCTCAGGACTTCCAGAGGGAAAATGCAAGTATTAAGTTAAAAACAGCAAGAGAATGTTTGGCTGTCAAACCTGCCAAATTTTACGTTAAAAAATACTGAACGGAGGGGTTGGGACACTTTCAGGTCTAATGCCGTAGCTGACCACGTTCCGCATTATGTCACTCTCCTCCAAAGAAGGGGATTTCGCCATGAACTCTTCATCCCACTTGCTCTGAGCTGGAAGAAAAGTCAGGTTGGTGATGTGGCGCAGTGCGGCCTGGGGCTCTCCCCTCTGAGGTGTCACATGAGATGGCTGGCTGTTACGATGGCATGTCATGGGACTTACTGTGGTTAAAAGTGAGAGAGTTATCCAGGCTGCCCAGCTGCTGCAATCTGGCATGCATCATTCCTGTTCTGTTACGGGAAACAGGCAATGTCTGAGACTTTCGATCATGAACTATGGGTCCCAACCCCTCCTGGTTCCTGCAACATGAGTGAAATGGGATAGAAGCAAAAGTTAGACTTGTTACACTGCAGCAGGACGAGGAGGGTTAGTGAGGCCAGGACACAGCACAAGGGACGGCCACACGCCAGCCACGTGCAGCGCAGCCTTCTGGGGCCAGAGGAGCCAGAGACGCACACACAGGCCTCAGCTCTAAAAGGGTTCACAGCAAAGCACCTGACGACAAAGAAGCAAAAACCAAGCTGAAGCAAGGAACTTTCCAGTTCTAGAAAGTACTTTAGAGATGCTGCTTTTAAAAAATTTGAGCATCTGTCTGAGGTGGTGCTAAAGATTAGCGTTCTGACAACTGCCAAACACCACGAACATTTTCGGGTTAAATAGGTTATTAAAGAGCAAAAAAAAATAAATAAAAAAAAATCTTTAATAAAAATAATGCATTGGAAGAAGCAGAGAACAAACATGCAATGAGAAGGATTATATGAGGCGGTTTTAACACCTTTATTCTTACCCAGGCAGGAAGGAGAAGAGCCACACACTTTGTTAAACTTGTCAGCAGTCAAGTAAAGAAAATAGAAAAGTGATCTGGGTTAGCAATCAAACAGCTAAACTTCCTACTGTGTACCATCACCAGAGCAGATGAAAAATGAGACCCGTGCTGGAATGACACCTGTCGCCCATCCCGTAGCCAACGGTCTCAGACCCTCCCTGTGTTATTGTGTGGAGTAGGACAGGGCATGCACGGAGCGTCATCGGGCAACATGCTGCTGGGTGATTTCAGACTGACGTGATGAGAAGGCACAGTAGTCATCAGACCGGACTGCCACGGAGAGCAGACACCGAGAGTGTTTACACTACTGCTCAGGACCTTTTTCACGTGTAGCAGAGACCACGGCAAAATTTTCCATACGGCAGGGCACACAGCTCGCCACAGGGCACGTAACAAGTAACACTACCTTCCACTCCTGCCTTCCTATGCCCATCTGGTTTTAGGATAGTCCGAGGAAGCATACTTCTATATGCAAATATATACAGGGTGCTTATGAAGTCAGAAGACCTTTTTTTTTTTTTTTCTTAATTAAATTTACAGCCATTACAAGTTAACAGTTACACAAAACCCAATTCTAAAATATTTTGTTGGGACAGAAATCTTCGGCTTCCCACATTCACCATGTTCAGTTCTGTGGCATTTCATCCTATTTTGCACAACACTCTCCAAATGCCATCTTGTGATGTAGGTGACAGTTACTTCAAGGAGGCTGTGAAGCTTGCTGGGCACAGTGCCAGCAATATATGTGTCTGCCCATTTTCACGGGACAAAGTCAAAGCGAATAAAATCAAGGTGGGAGGCATTACTGTATAAGGTCACCTTGTATATACTTGCTTTTGGTACTCAAAAGTGCAAATGTAAAAATTACTGTTACGATAAAAAATAACAGCTAAAATTAGAGAACTTGTAAGTGCCGCTGCATTTCAGTTAAAAATAAAAAATATTAATAGGATAAAAGAATAAAATATGCTAAGTTTTCTTTAAAAAAAAACCACAACCTTTCAATGAACATAAAACATAATTCTGGAAATTTCTAAAATATCCCAAGAAAAGAACAATGTTAACATAAAAGTAAAATCTTCACATTCAAACAGTTCTTAAAAATCTCTTTCCCATTTCATTGCTGTAAAACAGAATCATAGATAAGAGAAAAAACCCTCAATTACTACTAAATTTTAAAGTTTTTCTTACAATGTAAATATGTTTACTTTAAATAAGCTGCTAAAAACAGTAACAATAGAAAAATAGGATACTTTTATCACGGAATACGCAACACAGACAAAAACAAACACAGACACACTGAGAGTGGGTATAGGGCGGGAGTAAGAACTTGGTAATGACAAGATGTGCTCTGAGGAAATGCTTCCAAGAAGGACCTGCGTGGCTGTCCCTGAGCAGAGTTTCCAGCTCTCCTTGAGTTCAGGATGGATCTGAGAGTATGGTGTGGGGCAGGGCAATGAGGATGTATGATACTCAGCAAAAAGCCCCGGCCGGACAACAGTAGAGCATGGTCAGCTTAGTCGGAGAAAAAAATTTTAGAGATGGTTTTTGTGGAAGTCTAAACAAATCTGAGATGGACTGAAAACACTCTTTCATTAAGAAAAAAAGGTGGGGCGCACCTGGGTGGCTCAGTCACGTAAGTGTCTGACTTCGGTTTAGGTCATGATCTTGTGGTTCATGAGTTTGAGCCCCGCGTCGGGCTCTGTGCTGACAGCTCGGAGCCTGGAGTCTGCTTCCGATTCTGTGTCTCCCTCTCTCTCTGCCCCTCCCCTGCTTGCACTCTGTCTGTCTCTCTCTCTCTCAAAATAAAAGAATAAGCATTTAATAAAATTTTTAAAAAAGGGAGTGGTTATATGAGAAATTAACATCTTTGTAGTCGGGAGAAGGAATGGTAAAAAATGACCTTTGAAAGTCAAACAGGGAAAGGGAAACCACTGAAGAAGAAGAAAAGAGCAAGGAGACACACCAGGAGGGGCTGGGAGAAGAGAAAGGGGACATAGAAGGAAGAGAACATGGCGGGGGTGGGGGGTAGAACTTGGAAGGAAGTGTACGAGAGCAGCAGCAGGCCATGAAGGGAAATCCTTCCAAGAGATGTGCATGAGGCAAAATGAGACAGAAGGAGTGCGGGAATGTAGGCGGAAGATGCTACCAGATTTGATGGCAGCAATCCAAAGACATCACGGCTGTTTATGAGAATTCCAACTGCCAATCATCACAGATGACGATTCCCACACATTCAGATCCAAGTGACACGGAGAATGATACACAGTTCAGACCAAACCCCCACAGTACCTGGCTATGTATCGCTTCCCCATGTACTGGAACTGGTGCAAGCAGACTCTGCAGACGGGATGAAAGATTATTAGGAAAACGGGAAAATAACTGTCGTCAATACGTTGTTTTAGTTAAACCCATCAGGGGCACCTGGGTGGCTCAGTCAGTTAAGCGTCTGACTTCAGCTCAGGTCATGATCTCACAGCTCGTGAGTTCGAGCCCCACATCGGGCTCTGTGCTGACAGCTTAGAGCCTGGAGCCTGCTTCAAATTCTGTCTCCCTCTCTCTCTGTTCCTCCCCAGCTCATGCTCTGTCTCTCCTTCAAAAATAAATAAAAACATCTAAAAAAGAATTTAAAAAAAAAACCCATCAACAAGAACATTTACTAAACTCTTACACCTACCACTAGCCTCTTGCTTCTGGGGCTCAGAAATTCTCAGGAAGGTCCCTCTCACCCAGAGACGGTTACTAACCTACCCTTGTTGTGCTGCTGTCGGTACTGTGCTGCATGGTCAGAGCCACAGAGAGTCTGGGACCAACAGGGCTGTCCACAGACTCAGGGTCTGGACGCTGACTCAGGCAGTTTGCCATAGAAATCACAACGGAGGGGCGCCTGGGGGGGCTCAGTCACTGAAGCGTCTGACTTCGGCTCAGGTCATGATCTCTCACTTCATGGGTTCATGCCCTACATCAGGCTCTGTGCTGACAGCTTGGAGCCTGGAGCCTGCTTCGGATTCTGTGTCTCCCTCTCTCTCTGCCCCTCCCCCGCTCATGCTCGGTCTCTGTATCTGTCTCTCTCAAAAATAAATAAACATTGAAAAAAATTAAAAAAAAAAAAAAAGAAATCAGGATGGAAAACCTAGACACTGGTGCACTCTTCTAAACTGCGTATTTGTCCTCTGAGTAAGGAGCTCCCTCTTTTGGCTTTTGTAAATGGACTAGTCCCTTACAGACACCCAGTATCCAGTTTTTTGGTTTGTTGTAGTATATCCACAACACTGATAGTTTTAAAAATCATGTATTTAATAACAAGCAGCCACAATAATGTCCAGTAAGTTGTTCTGGTGCTGAATCCCATCTGTCTCTCCCACCTTTAACTCAGCAGAGAGAACAATCACGAGACTATGAACCAAGGCCACAATCCAAAAGGCACAAAGTTCTGAACACCATAGGTTTCCACCTGAGTTTATGCAAATACATTTGCAGCAAAATCATGACCCCAACTAAAAAGATCTAAAGCTACTTATAGTTATAACTTACCCCATTATTGTGAACAATCATTGTACTGCAGAAACAGTTTTTTTACTGCAGAAGCAATAATGTGTTTAATTGTGGGGTGCTGTCTGAGACCCCGCTGGGGTGTTACAGAATATGCTGTATATGTACATTTTCTAAAAATCTAATAAATTCTGGATTTGGAAAATCATTTGGACAAGGGACTGTGAATCTGTGTTTTTTAAAGTAGAGTTTAAAGGAAATCAGAAATGTAAATTAAAGAGATAAAATGAGATAATATAGATAAAATGTGAGATTTCACTTATATTTCAAAATCATAGTTATTTTTCTGTCTCAATTTTCACAACTGCTTGAGCTAAATTAGATTCAATTTAGAAATGTAGCATCCACCCAATTCGGCTAATAAATTGTGCTATCTTATTAAAATGGCTTATACACACAGTTAGCTCTCATCTGTAACAACAATATCTCTAATAATTCAGGTTTGGCCACTGCCCACTGAGTCATGTGCTCCTGAGAGCAAGTGCTGGGGTCGGGTCCAGGAGAAAGAGCTCAAAACTAAGTGTGAGTATACAGCATTCCAGGTTCAACTACATCGTATTGCTCACAACCTCTTAATCAGCCAGGAAAAATAAAGATTAAAAAAAAATCAATGAGGAAAACGAAACTACTCACTCAGATATTGTAAAAAAATCCATAAGTTCAGATGTTGAAGCCTTGTTCCAATACGTAAACAAAGCATCTAGAAGATAAACATTAATTTGGTCAGAATCACGATGTGTATTACATGCATTAGGGGACGGTGAAAAGATTTTGGAGCATAAACCCCCAAACCCTCCTGCTTTTACAGCTAATCAAAGAACAAACCACAGTGACCCATCTATACCGGTAACATATACAACATGCACATTCAATTTAAAGAAGCTACATGTGGGAGCACCTGGGTGCCTCAGTCGGTTAAGTGTCTGACTCTTGGTTTCAGCTCAGGTCATGATCTCACGGTTTCCTGAGTTCGATTCCCGCACTGGGCTCTGTGCTGACAGTGTGGAACCTGCTTGGGATTCTTTCTCACCCTCTCTCTCTGCCCTGCCCCCACTTGTGCTATCAGTCTCTCTCAAAATAAATAAATAAAAACTTAAAAAAAATAACTGAACTTTAACCTCATCCTGCATCACTCAGCACCATATAGTACACACACACACACACACACA